>NC_041386.1:749737132-749746497 GCF_002162155.2 Triticum dicoccoides | reverse complement strand
GGGAGGGCTTATGAAATCAACCGACGGGATGACTACCCCTTGGTGCTGATGTTATTTGATGGCCTATAGCCCACCGTATTTGACGTCGGAGATGCATAAGCTTGACCAGCTTCGCTGCCGACGTTTCCTATAGCTCAGGCACAGGGTACATCCTAAGGTGCGGCTGCTTCGATGGATACCAAGGCAACCCTTACCTTGTTGATGGATGCCAAGGTACCACCATTCGTTTGCCTCTGTTTCTTATCCATCACCTACTTTGTTAGTTCCTTGTTATTCTACCTTTACATTGTTGGTACTCCCTAATTGAACTACTAAAACAACATATATTATGGTACAGAGGTAGTAGAATACATGGTCCACTTTTCCACATCATTTAGGGGTTTACATGTGAATTTGCTCTTACATGCAGTTTAACATAGTATATTAATATTAACACAAAGAGATCTCGTCTTCATGATCCGGTCAACAACACGTTGTCCATCCATAATAAAAAATTAAAAATTAGTAGTCATGGCCGGCCTATATAATTCCACGTCTGTTTAAGAACCGGACAAATCTTGAGGTAAGTTAAAGTGTTGCTCATATATGAGTACAACCACTTCATGAAGCTGGGCTTCGAAACCAAGTGGGGAAAACACCTGGGTCAATCCATAGCACATAGCAAATCCAATAGAAGGGTGTGGCTAGCTCTCATCTAGATGAAAAATAATTATGTCCCATCTAACGCCCACACCGTTTGATTTTAGGCTGAGATTCGTGGAGATTTTTTTATTTCTTGTTTGATTAATCAAATAGCATAGGATAAATCGTGGTCTCTAAACTTGTTTCATGTAGTCGATCAAGTACATGTACTATATTAGCATGTCTACTTCTTAAGTGCAATCAGCAATCAATTCTGTTTTATTTGAATTAACAAAGTGATTTGTACTTATAATCATATGTTCTCGGTGGCTTGATTTAAAGACCATAATTTAATTACCCCGGTACTGTTAAACATAATGTAGTGTCGTACATGTTGGGCATACTCGGGCGCATTGTAACTTATCTTAACATGAGTACTTGGGCCGTAGGTCAGGAGGTTAGAGGTATAGTTTATCTTCTGTAACCATAATTCTATCTCTACCTAGCCTGATCCCCAAGATGTAATCTTTCCTGTAAGATCTCAACTGTATGCGCTATCAGGGAGGTGCGCCCCTACCTAGCTCGTTGTCGTTGACGGTCGTGTAGAGGAAGCCGGTGAGGATCTGGGGCAGCTTATTGCGGTTGGTGGGGTCGGTGATGATGTCACGCCATGGCACGGAGATGCACTTGAAGCGGTGGACGGACCTGGCCGGGAGGCGGGAGAGGATCTCCAGGATAAGGTCAGCGGTGAAGAGGCTGGCCGCAGTCGCCCCCCGGATGGTCGTCCAGCCTTGGCTTTGTGTTCCTCTCGAAGCTTGCCTCCATGGAGAGCTGCGTAGGCAGGGGAGGGTGTCACCAACCGCACTAAAGGTCCCCAGCCCCAGCAACTAGTAGAAAACAGGCCTTTCGTCCCGTTGATGTCTTCTAAGGAGGAAGCAAGTTGGATCCCAAGCAGGCTTTCAAGGAGTAATTCTCCGCGTGAAGACTCAAGAGAGGAAGACTAGAAAGTTGCATGCGATATTATTACTCCTTTCAAATATTATTACTCCTTGTTATTGTTATTGTTATTGTTGTTACATGGATTAAGTGAGTGGCCACGTTATTCAGACTTGCAACGCCACTGTGGGTCCTCAATAGTTAGGCCGTTAAAGCTGATCTTTCAACAAACAATCCTCAATAGTTGTTTACTTGTACACTAGGCTGTTCAAAGCTGGGTTAAGTATCAGTATACCTGACAGGTTCTTTAACAAGATTAACAACTTAATGCGCCGTATATGTGGTACTTGCCCACATTACTTAATTTCACGGAAATGTGACGTCATGCCATTTAATCTGAACTTCGGAAAAGTCCATTCAAGCTTCTACGAAAATTCCTATGCCGTGGCTGTAGCACTGCATTTCCGCCATGCACCACTCAATCGCCATTGCCAAGCTCGCCTTGCTCCTCGCCACTGCAGCCGTGTCCTGTGGCTTCTTCGTCGTCGCCCATGCGCATGCGCGGAAGAGCTGCTGGCCGCGTGAGAGGGACGCGTTGCTGACCTTGAAGCAGGGCATCAACGACACCGATGGCGTCCTCGCCTCGTGGCAAAAACCGCGCCATGACTGCTGCCGCTGGAAAGGCATCGCCCTTGCAGCAACGAAACCGGCCATGTCACCGAGCTTCACATCGGTCAGAGCAGCTTGTTCGGCCAGATAAGTCCTTCCTTGCTTGATCTACAGCATCTCCAGTACCTGGATCTCAGCACCACCTCACTACTTGGACCAAACGGCAGCAGTGTATTCCCAGATTTCTTGTCTTCTTTGCACAACTTGAGATATCTCGATTTCGCCCGCACGCCATACTCTGGTAGAGTTCCTGCTCGGCTTTCCAGCCTTTCAAATTTGGAGTATCTCGATCTCAGTGGGACATCCCTGCATGCATGGTCATGCTCCAGAGTTCTTGTTTTCTTACAAAAACTTGAGACATCTCGATCTCTCCAACACGCTCTTTTCCGGTACACTGCCGCCTCAGCTAGGCAATTTTTCAAACTTGCGGCACCTTGACCTCAGTTATATGCAAAATATACACACAGCAGATGTCTCATGGTTAACTCATCTGCATTTCCTGTGTTGGAGTTAATCACGTCTCTAGTATATGTGTCTGAGTAGTGCACGTATACCTTGCCGACTAGGTTAGCTTTTGGGCTATTTGCTCCTATATATATGTAGCCTAACCCCTGTACTTTGTATCGTGGAAAAGTAATACAGAATTACAACAGGCTCGACACGAGCCTGTGGCCATACAATCTCGCGTGCGTTGCTTGTGTCCAATTGATCAAAGCATAGATCGATTGCTAGTTTCTACGTACGTGTTGTGTGATTGTTCCGGCCAGAAGTACTAGTATTAGTACCACACGTCCAAGGAAGGATAGATTGCTAGCTTGGGGCTAGCTTTACACTGAGTGTGGTCTATCACAAGCCAGCGTTGCTTCGTCCTTGTCTGTCGTCGATCATCGCCTGTCGTCGGAAAGTACTCGGCGTCGGGACTGGGCCAACAATTGGTATCTAGAGCAAGGTTGATGTTCTAGTAACGGGAGATCATGTCGGACGACGAGGACAAGTCCAAGCAGCTGGCGGAGTACTCCGGGGTGGCTAAAGTAATTGCTGCTCCGGTGAGATCGGAGTATCCACGATTCGACCGTGGGAACTTCGTGGTGTGGGCGACCATGATGGAGTGGGCACTCGAGGCCAATGAGCTCTGGGAAGCCGTCGACCCCGGGGGTGAGGAGTACCTGAAGGATGGTGCCTTGTATCGAAAGGATCGCCAGGCTATCACGGCCATCTGCTCGGTGATGCCGGTGGACGTGCAGCAGCATCTAATCTCGAAGACGTCAGCGAAGGAGGCGTGGGACACGCTCAAGACATTACATCTGGGGCACTCGCGTGTGCGCGAGGCTAACTTGCAAACTTTGCTGAAAAGTTACGAGAATCTGAGGATGGGAGAAGACGAGACGGTGGACGCCTTCGCAGCGAGGGTTGCTTCCATGGTGAATGGGATTCGCGGTCTCGGAGAGAAGTTGGAGGACATCTTCGTGGTCAGGCGTTTCCTACGTGCCGCTCCACCGCGCTACATGCCGATTGTGTCAGCGATCGAGCAGTGTGTTGATCTCAATACTCTCACCTTGGATGATCTGGTTGGTCGCTTCAAGGCCCATGACGAGCGGATGAAGCTGAGTTACGGTGATGCAAAAGAGGATGAGTACCTTATGCTAATGCGTGCTCAGTGGCAGGCAATGGTTTCCAAGGAGAACAATTTCGACAAGGCGTCTGGTAGCGGCAGAAAGTACCGTCCCGCAAAGGACACCGACGAACAGTCGGAGAAGCCAAGGATGAAAAAGTTCGACAAGAGGAAGATCCGTTGTCACAACTGTAATCTATTCGGACACTTCAAGTCGGAGTGTAAGAATCCCCCGAAGGAGAAGGCGCTCATAGCCCAGCAAGGAGACGAAGGTGACATGATGTTGATGTGTGAACTCGTGGACGAGAAGGATCCAGTTCTTCAAGCGTCGACTAAAGAAATTGTCACGCTCGTGGAAGAAAAAGTTCGCCATTATAATCATGGTTCGGATACTCGTATCGACGCTACAGATATGGGAGGTGATTCCCGAACTCGTGTCGAAGCTATTGACACGAGACATAATTCTAAAATTTGTGTCGATGCTACAGACACGAATATCACTTTGGCGTACGTGGCGCCGGAAGACCACAAATCAAAGTATGCTGATGCAAAAGTGGGCACGTGCGTAGCAGCCGTGCAATTCTGCCCAGTAACAGGCAAACGTGGTGTCCTGCTGAATAGGCCGAAAGTACTGGCCACAGGAACTCGAGCGGGAGGTCTCGCATGGCGTCAGGATGCCTCATGTCCATCAGCGAGTGCTGCAGTAGGAGGTTGCAAGGCAACTGCTTATGGTGGTGCAGCTGCAAGTCAAAGCTCACGTGAGCTAGAAACTTGTCCAGCAGAAGGCCTGGGTGGCTCACGTTTTGTGCAAGGGCCTCATGTAGATGTACTACTTGGGAGCTTTGCCAACGAGCAAGGAAGCCCAACTGGACGTAGCGAGCTGCCGCTGCAAGGTGGTTCTTCCAGGGGAGGTCTAGGAGAGATAGTGTGTGCGGTATTGCCAAGCACGGCCACTGTAACACAAGAAGATGGGAATGACAAGGTAACGTCAGTGTCCATGGAGAAAGAAAAGACACATTCATCTACAACCATACATCTACAGCCGGTGTTGCACCCTATTCGGAGAAAACTCTTCGGATGCTTGACCCGGTAAAGGTGAAAAGGAGTGGGTGGCAGTGTCTAGCAAGCGCCGAGGAACCGGCGGATTTTGAGGATGCGATCACGAAGAAGTGTTGGCGTCAGGCTATGAAAGAGCAGTTGAGGTCGATCCACGACAACAATATATGGAAGCTTGTGGATCTTCCCAACAATGAAAAAGACATGAATCTCGAGTGGGAATTTAAAATAAAAAAAGATGGCGAAGGGTCCGTGAAGCACAAAGCAAGGCTAGTAGCCAAAGAGTACGTGCAAGAGGAAGGTGTGGACTTCGAAGAAGTGTTCATTCCCGTTGCAAAGATGGAATCAGTGGAACTACTCATCGCTCTCGCGGTTCAGGAATCATGGAAGATACATCAAATGGATGTAAAATCCGCGTTTTTGAATGGCGAGTTAGAAGGAGATGTTTATGTGAATCAGCCACCGGGATTCATCAAAGAGGGAGAGGAACACAAGGTACTGAAGCTACACAAAGTCTTGTACGGGCTACGGCAAGGCTCTCGGGCGTGGAACATCAAACTTGATCATACATTGATTTCTCTTGGATTTGAGAAAGCCCCACTAGAGTATGCGATGTACAAGAGAGGTGAAGGAAGGGATCGTCTACTAGTTGGCATCTATGTCGACGACCTATTGATTACTGGAGCAGATGAAGTGGTGATTGCAAAGTTCAAGCTACAGATGACGGAGCTTTTCAAGATGGATGATCTAGGCCTTTTGAGTTGCAACCTCGGGATAGAGGTACTTCAAAAGCTGGAGGGGATCACACTATGCCAGGAGGCATATGCAAGGAAGGTACTTGAAAGCCGTGGCATGAAAGATTGCAATCACATTGTCGCTTCAATGGAACCTCGTCTTGAGCTAAGCAAGAAGGAGATGGTAAAACTACTCGGCTACAGTGGTAGTGACAAGGAAGGAATTGTTGGCGACCGGTAGTGTACCTCGGGCGTGGCATATTTTCTTGGTGAAAGCGTAGTAAGCTGGCTATCACGAAGACAGAAAGAGGTGACTCGAATTCAAGTGAAGCAGAGTGTCAAGGTGTGTGGCTAAGGAAGCTACACGGTGATCTCATGGATCGAGATCCGAAACAAGTGGTGCTCAACGTTGATAGTGAGTCTACAATATTTCTACGCGAGGATCCAGTGCGGCATGATAGGAGCAAGCACATTGATACGGTGTATCACTATACAAAGGACCGCGTGGAAGAAGGTAAGACGAAGGTCAACTACACTTGTACCGACGATCAACTGGCGGACATGCTAACCAAGGCTTTGGATAGAGAGAAGTTCTTGGAGATGCGACGAAGGATCGGCGTCAAAGCTGTGATGTGATGACGTCGTGATTAGGGGGGTGATTGTTGGAGTTAATCACGTCACTAGTATATGTGTCCGAGTAGTGCACGTATACCTTGCCGACTAGGTTAGCTTTTGGGCTATTTGCTCCTATATATATGTAGCCTAACCCCTGTACTTTGTATCGTGGAAAAGTAATACAGAATTACAACAGGCTCGACACGAGCCTGTGGTCATACAATCTCGCGTGCGTTGCTTGTGTCCAATTGATCAAAGCATAGATCGATTGCTAGTTTGCCTACGTACGTGTTGTGTGATTGTTCCGGCCAGAAGTACTAGTATTAGTACCACACGTCCAAGGAAGGATAGATTGCTAGCTTGGGGCTAGCTTTACACTGAGTGTGGTCTATCACAAGCCAGCGTTGCTTCGTCCTTGTCTGTCGTCGATCATCGCCTGTCGTCGGAAAGTACTCGGCATCGGGACTGGGCCAACATCCTGGAATATCTTGACATGAGTGGCATAAATCTCGGCACCGCCAACGTGTTCCCTGTGGCCAATACAATCCCAACTCTCAAGGACCTCATTCTTGGTAACTGCTCACTTCCAAACGCCAACCAGCCGCTCACACACCAAGCGGCAAAATCTGAAGTATGACATATATACAGTTTACGACATGTTTGGCATTGACATTTCACTCAACCACTTAACGGGTGGAATTCCAGATGAGATGATTTCTCTTAATGGATTGTTTACTTTGAATTTATCATGGAATCACCTGAGTGGAAAAATTCCTAGGAACATTGGGGCTATGAAATCACTAGAATCACTTGACTTATCAAGGAACAACCTTTCCGGTGAAATCCCAACAAGCTTGTCAGATTTGACGTATCTAAGCTCCTTGGACTTGTCATACAACAATCTTGTAGGAAGAATTCCGACAGGACGTCAATTTGACACCCTCTATGCCGAGAACCCGTCCATGTACAGCGGCAATAATGGTCTTTGTGGGCCTCCTCTTAAAGAGAAGTGCCCAGGCAACAATGCTCTAGAGCATGGTAATCGGCAGAGAAGAGAAAATGGTTATGATCCAGTGGCGTTCTTCTACTTTGGGCTGACAGCTGCCGTTGTGGTGGGACTCTGGGTTGTCTTTTGTGCTCTTCTGTTCAAAAGAGCATGGAGGAATGCTTATTTCCGCCTCTTTGACAAGCTACATGACAATGTGTACGTGGTTGTTGTTGTTACTAGGGGCATGATAACCAGTAAGACAACTACGCGTTAAGAACTGGCGTGCTAAACCAAATAAGGCCGATCTGATGCTGGTGTCATTCTACTGTTGAACTGTATGAATAAATAAGAGTGTATTCCCAGCTTCACGTTAAGAACTGCCGAACTGACGTGAAGATCGGGGCCAGCCAAACGGCCTGGCGGCGGCGATCGGGGCCAGCCAAACGAACTGCCGAACTGACGTGAAGATCGGGGCCAGCCAAACGGCCTGGACTGAACTGTATGAATAAATAAGACAACTACACGTTAAGAAACTGACGTGAAGCCGATCTCAGCTTCACGTCCCTACTGGGACCAAACGGCAGGAGTGTATTCCCAGAATTCTTGTCTTCTTTGCACAACTTGAGACATCTCCATCTTTTCGGCACGCTCTTTTCCGGCGCACTGCCGCCTCAGCTAGCTAGGCAATTTTTTTTTGAATGATCCAGTATCCTGGCTTTTCATTGATTTAGCAGAGGAGAGGTTACAAAAAGGTTTTGATTTAGTGATCCGAAAAATGCTCGGCGCAGCCGCCGATGGTTCCCTAGACTAATCTCATGTGATCTGCCCGAAAGGGGTCTCTATTCCTTTTGCTCCGGCTAGTCTCCCTTGTTCTACATCTCTTCGACAGGTCTCGATCACTGTGGTGGCGCTCGCCGTCTTCCCTCTGAAGGTGCAGCAGTTGCGTTCCTGCCAGATGTGCCTTCCACCAGGGCCTCGATGGTCTTGATCCCTTTCTTTGCGGGCGGGGGAGAAGCGGCGATGATGTCCTTTACCTTGTCCATCATGGTCTTGCTGTGCGTCCAGGTTGCCAGGCGGCTGCCTTCGCCCAGATCGCCTAGGAAACTGGGCACTCCCACAGAAGATGCATAGAAGTCTCCAAACTTCTGTTGCAGAGCTGGCAGAAGTAACTGTTTTCCCAGCCTCGCCTCTGTAGTCGATCGTTGCACCAGAGGCGGTTACGGTGCAACAACCAGAGGAAGAACTTGACTTTACCCGGTGCCCAGATCCTCCATACCAGGTGTAGCAGTTCACCCCCGGGCTGCGCTTCGAACTGCATGACAGACTCACTACCGGCCACGACGAGCCAGGGCTGTCATAGCCCCGGCGTACCCTGTCTTCATCAACAACTACTGTGAAGACGACGACGATGTGTCGGGGTTGCCGCCCATGCGCAACCCCCGGCGCACCGTCCATGCAAGACGGCGACGTATCGGGGCCACCATCCGTACACGGTCCTCGGTGCATCTTCTACCGTCGAGTCTGCCGGCAATACCATCGTGCCGAGACTCGGCGGCCCGCATCGTTTGGCTCGGTGCACTCTAGTGCGTCCCCCCTCTACTTACACCATCGGCCGCCTTGGCAAGGCATCGTCGCATCGCGAGGTCATACTCGCCCCGGCTCACCGGCCCATGGAGGCGTCATGGGCTGTTCGGGGCTCGTCGGCACGCACCATTCGACTCGGCGCACCCCCTTCTACCTACACCGTCGGCGGCGCCAAGGCGAGACACCGCTGCATCGCGAGGCCTTACTCGCCCGTCTCACCGGTCCATGGAGGCGCCATGGACTGGTCGGGACTCGGCGGCACACATCGATCAACTCGGCGCACCCCTCCTACCTACACCATAGGCGGCGCCTGGGCGAGGCTTCGCCGCATCGCCAGGTTTCCTTCGCCGCTGTCTTGCCGGTCCATGGAGGCGCCATGGGCTGCCCAGGAGTCTCGAGATGGTCGAGAGGTAAAGATTGATATATAGGACGATGGTATTCGGACACCGGAAGTGTTTCGAGAAGCACCGGGTACTTATCGGGTCACCTGAAGGGGTTCCGTGCACCCTCGACAAAAGATATAGGCCTTATGGGCCAAGAGGGGAAACGC
>NC_041386.1:749724579-749736911 GCF_002162155.2 Triticum dicoccoides | reverse complement strand
AAAGGGGAAGGAGGAAAGGGAAAAGGGAATAGGATTTCCCCTTCCCCCTCTAACCTTCCTACTTCGAATAGGAATAGGAGAGGGGGATTTGCCGAATTGGGAGAGGAACCCAAGTAGGATTCCTCCTACTTGGGGCGCCCCCTTGGCTGCCTATCCTCCCCTCCAACCTATATATATGTGGGGAGGGGGAACCCAACCGCCGCCGGGCTCGGCACACCTCCTCCCACCGAATAACAGAGTTCCCAGTCAAGGCTACTGTATGTTCCCGTATAGTAGATTAGATTTCTGCAAATACAATGTCTGCCTGATTAAATGTTCAGTGGTTGGTTACTGAAGTATATTGGTCTGTTGTATATTCTCCAGTCACAGGCAAAGTTATTGTTTACTGAAGAAAATGGGTCTGTTGTGTGTTGCCGGAAATGGAGAGGGTTTCTTTTAACATGGGAAATGAAGGGGGTGGTGTAGGAACTCCCGAGCCAAATAGTAGTACAGGTTGCCGGTGTAGTAGTTCGGGCAGAATGCAGAAGTTTGTAGGAGCATCTACAACCGAACCTTCTAAACGTCCGGACGGGCTGCCTGGCCACTATCGTCTGAAAAAAAAAAATCCAACTGGGCTTTTCATATCCGGCTTAAATGCCACATTTTTCACGAATGTCATCTGGTGATGAAATTTTGCAAGCAATCAAAAAAATGGTCAATGTTTCACAAAAAAAATCGGATGTTTTAGTTTATTTCTAATATTTTTTGTGATTTATTATTCACCGAGCTCACATGAGCTCAGGCTCTAGAACAGCCGCATTGTGTGTTATACTTCAATTAAATATAGTGCACCTGATGAGTCTGTCGGCTCCCTTTGTTGTACTCCCTACGTAAAGAAATGTAAGAGCATTTAGATCACAACTTTATTGATGTAAACGCTCTTATATTTCTTTACAGAGGGAGTATCATATACCGAAACAGCTAGACTATAGTGTCTGTTTGAAAAAAGGCAGTAAGGATGCCTAGGCAGGCATCATTATTTCAGATTCAGATGAACCAACCCACAATTTGTGGCGAGAAGAATATCAAATTCGGAATGAAATGACTCCAAATAGCTGTCTCCTAAAACAGAAGATGTGATTCTTGTTAATACAACATGTGTCAGTCTGATTAAATGCCGTCTTATTGATCTTTTTTGTTTTAAGCTAGGAGTATGTCTCATTTGGAAATTAAGAGGTCAAAATTAAGAGTCAGGTTGCATGGGTAGCATCGGAGAGTCCGGACACGTGCAGTTTGACAAACGTAGTACGTAGTTGCTTGCTGTTGTCCCTTGCAGAGCTTGAGCTGCTCTGCTCTGTTTCCAGCAACCAACGCATGCAGTTTGTTCTGGGAAAAAAACTGAGTAAGTTGAGTTCAAGTTTCCTTTGGCAAAACAGGGGTATCTGTCTGTGGGTGAACAGGACACAGGAGGCGAGACCTCGCAGTCGCCGTCCCTCCCTCATCGTAGAGAGGCGATTGAGGGAAACTGTGATGAGTTCACTTGCAGTCCTTTCTAGCTGACGTCCAACTGGACCTCTAGCTGACGTCCTTTCTAGATTGGCCCACACTTGGCAGTCTTTAGCATCGGGACTCCCACAATTGCAGTTTTCGGTACAGGCAACGGCAGCTGTATGCATTAAGCACTCCCCACGTCGCAGATTTTCACAACAGCTAGTACTCACGAAATAAATAACTGAAGCGATTGCGCATGAACATGCGTATTGAAGAAGTAAGAACTTAAAATTTTCAGTAGCACTTGTCACTGCAATTCAGAAGCATTTACCATAGAAATTCAGAAACGGTGGAACAATTGTAGATGCTGTAACTAATTGGACAGCACTAACAAAGTTTGCCATAACCTTCAAATCAAAGATCTTGCTACAAGGTATGAACCTAGAGGCCGAGGCGTCCCCAAGCAAGTCGTCCACGGCGGCATGCGTCAAGGCTACGGCGGCGCTGCGTAAGTGCTTCGCCAGCAATCCTGCCGCGTTCGAGCACCAGTACCTCCAGCGCATCGACGAGGGCCTCGACCAGGACGTGGAGCTGTCACCCAACGACATCTGGAGAGAGGAACGTACCATCTTCAGGTGGTGGACCGGCATGAGGACAAGCTAGTAAGCTATGCTATGCTATGCTATGCATGCATGGCCTATATGTTCGACGCGTTTTTTGTATACCTGATACCTTTTTTTTTCCGCTTCTACAAGACTAACCCATTTGACTGATTTATTATTTGTACACGGTTTTTATTATTAGTGTAGGATACCCACGAAAGAGTGAATGTCATGCATGTCTGATCTCTTGATTAGCCTTGTACGTGATGCATGGCAAAATTGCCTACGTACTACATGCATACATCGAAGACCAAATATTGTAGCAACGTGCACGCAAGCTCTTGGGCCGATGGGGTGGCAATACGTATGTTGATGTATAATGTGCTGTCTAGTCTTTTCAATTAGATCGGTCTTTTGGTTGCATCGACTATAACATGCACTTCTACATGGTATCAGAGCCAAGAGGTCTTGAGTTCAAGACCCAGCTGGCGCAATTATATTGCAGCCCACTTTCGGTCCACGTTTAGACCTGAGGGATTGGCCCAGCTAGACGCGTACGTCCCAAAGTCGTATCTAAATACACTCGTGCCCATCGATCAGATCGGGCACCTCAAGAAGAGAAGATAAGCTTGAACGGAGCTGATAAGATTCGGCAAACCACTCATCTATATCTCGTCAAGAAAATCGAAACGTACGAGCGGCCGTGGCGTGGCTCCAACGCAGCCAGCGCCCCGCCTCTCTCCCTATCTCTACTCCTAACGGAGTAGTTGGTAGTCTCGCTTCCAGTTTTTTTTCGTCCCACCTCCCATGGTTTTTTTTGGTACCTCCTCCCACTTTCGTTGGTTTTTTTCGTAGATTTTTTTGTCTCCTCCCCTAGCTTCATCGGTTTATTTTCACATCACTATCTCACATAACGAAAGAAATCTGAACAGATCAGAGCTTTCCATACTGGCGCAAGTTATTTAGTAATGTAGAACCAATCACGAACAATCTTTAAAGATCAAATCTAAATTAATTAACCTTACTTTAAATCACTCAATAACATTAATTAGAAAACAAATGATTGATTTTCAGAAAAATCGCTCAATCACATTAACCATACCTTAACTCACGGATGGTAATCAATCTCCAAACAAAGGAAACAATACATCAAGGGAGCAGTAAATAAACTCTCTTTCTCATGACATGTATATGATCTTCCCTTCCCTCTTCGTTGTCGAGCGTTCTTGATTCCTGAGGCCGATACTTGGGCTTCCTCACTGGGTCGCGACGGTGCCAGAGGACGAGGACGGCAACGCCGGGTGCCGCGGCACCACGTTGGCCGCGGCCGGTGAAGGAGCGAAGAAGGGCGGCTTCTCTGGCCCTAGCCGTGACCCTGGGAGTTGGTGCGGTGGAAGCGGCACTTGAAGGACCCGGCGTGGGTGGCCGGCGCGCGGACGCACTTGGAAGCGGGCCCGTGGCCCACGCCGGACGGCGCCGACGCCGATCCGGGCCACCTCCTCCGCGTATTCTTGGAGCTGTGGCTGGCCGATTTACATGAAATTAATTTCCTCAGTTGTGGTGGCAAATATAATACACATAATCCATATTATTTTTCCCCAAGTGAAAGATGGATCAAAGCCTAGGTGGAGAGACGTGAATGTTCAATTCGAAGATGAAAGATCGCCTTATTTATCTAAGCCCCTTTTTTGTTCTGCATAAACTCGGTTATGATTGACTTTACCATTGATGCTCACTTCGACATTTGCTTTAATTAACTGTATCCCTCCCAATATGATTTTATAGCTAGCTATTCTTTTCCCTTGTAAATCTGCAGCAAAGGGAGTTCAGTTAAGATTGTTTCAGTATGGCCATCTAAAGTTAATATGCCCTAGAGAATTTAGATATCATTTGGTGGTAGCAAGTTCAAGTAATAGTTTGAACACATTCAAGAAACAGTATAAAGATAATGCATATTACATAAAAATAACGCTTAGAATTTAGATGTATTGTTTGTCATGGAGCTCTGGCTGGCCGATTTACATGAAATTAATTCCCTCAGTTGTGGTGGCAAATATAAATCACATAATCCATATTGTTATGCACTAGCGTGTGTGTGTGAAATAGATGGATTATGGTCCCGTACCCAATAAGATGGATGTGTGTGTGTGTGTGTGTGTGTTATAGAGAGAGAGGGAGAGGGGGAGAGAGAGTGTGTGTGAGGATTTGATGGTAAAAAAGGTCGCCAATGTCACTTGATATGTATGAGAATATTAATATTGAACTCGTAAAGTTAATGTGGCCCCGTTGCAACGCACGGGCGTTCTTCTAGTAAATACAGAGAGCAAGTCACCATTCGAGGGGGGTTTTCATGCATGAGGAGAGAAGAGAGACGCCACAAGGCCGCCACCATTCTCCAACGTACACATCCATCCGTCAGTAGATTCATCCATCACGTAGCACACATCCATCCATCATTCATCCACGCACACAGCAAGGAGAAACCCGTGAGATTGCATTTCACGGAGGCGCTCGGCTGCAACGGAGTCCCGCATCCATCACAGCAAGGAGGAGAAGAAGAAAGAACGTCAAGCCCGCTGGAGGCTCACGAGGCGACGCGCCGACGGACTGGACAACCAGGCCATGGATATGAAGCTTGTCTTTCCTACTAGTAAGGCCCTCGATTTAGCTAACCTCCCTGCTTCTTTTTATTTTGTCTCGCGCAGTTAGCATGCATCAAGCACAAAACCGTTTCGTTGGCCAAGTGAGCCTCTGATTCGATATGACTCGATCGGGAGCAGCCAGAGCTGTCCAACGACGAAGCCCAGGTGCTAGCCCCGATGTTCTACCATGTCGGCGTACAGGACCACGGCGAACATGTCCATGGTAAACAGGTGCATGGCGAACGGTACACCGACATACAAGTCAATGACGAACAGATCACATGCGTACAGGTTTTGCACCAAGTTCTTGGAGGAGACGGTGCGACGGAGCCGGAGCTCGCTGACGGCGCAGCCCGAGACTCTCCTTTACCATCATGGTGTACAGGTCCTTGGTGGAACCAATATCCGCAACGATGTATCTAAGACCGGTTCCTCCTTCATGAGGCACGCGACCCCGACGAATAGATCGCCGGCGACAGGTCCAATGGCCCACCCGCCATGGTGAACAGGTCCATGGCGCACAGGTCCATGGTGACACAAGTCACCGGCGTACAAGTCTTTTGCCATGCTTTCTTGAAGCGGACGACATATGCGGAAACAATGTTCACGACGATACACCCAAGACCGGTCCCTCGTTGGTGAGGCGCACCCACCATGTCGAATAGGTCCTTGGCGTACAGGTCAGTAGCGTCGCCGGTGCACATGTCACACTTTCATGCAGCACAAGCCCAAGGCGACGCGGCCTCCACGACGCCACCTTCCACGACCCCGTGAGGCGGCACGTTTGCCTTGGCGGACCGCCAAATACTTGGCGTCTAGCCGAGACGAGGCGCCAACTGATGGATTCATGTACCTAGGGTAGGGTCATAGACCTGATCTGAGTACCCTACCCAAGGACACCCTTAGAAGAGATCACCTTTCTGTCGACCAAAGAGGAACTCACTCGACTGACTGGAAGGACTCGACCATGAAGACTCACTCGACCACCAGAAGGCCAGGAGGCACTCTGCACTGCAACGGCCTGTAATTGAATAGACTTTATGGTAGTTAAGACACTTTATGTGGGGCGTTACCAGTAACGCCCCGGACTTAATGTACTTTAAACCCTTCATTACGTGGGCTGGCAGGGGTCCTGGCGCACTCTATATAAGTCACCCCCCTCCACAGGCAGAAGGGTTCGCACCCCTGTAACACATACACACATAATCCACTCGACCGCCTCAGGGCTCCGAGACGTAGGGCTTTTACTTCCTCCGAGAAGGGCCTGAACTCGTACATCGCTTGTGTTTACAACCTCTCCATAACTAGGACCTTGCCTCTCCATACCTACCCCCACTTTACTGTCAGACTTAGAACCACGACAGTTGGCGCCCACCTTGGGGCATGGCGTCTATCGAGCCATGATGCAGATGGTTATTTCTTCTACCACCAGCAGCACATCGGTTCCGGCTGGTGCCCTCTATTTGGTTTGATCTTCATCTTCTAATACATTTTCTATATTGTTCATTTGCACAACGAGCAAAGCATCGCAAGCACGTACCTCCATCCAAGCACGTACAAGGAGAACTATCGGCCTTCAGGTTGGCTGGCCTCCCATCCGCATGAGCTAATCGCTTGAATCGGCGCGAAAGCAAGAAACCGACTGCGCCTCCACGGACGACCTCCGGCGCCATCCGCCCCGTTGTCGTCCCCGACCTCGGCACCGCAAACTGCGCCTCCGCGCGCAGCCACCTGCGGCGTCCGCGTCATCATCGTCTCTAACCTCAACACAGCTGACTGCGCCTCCACGGACGACCTCCGGCGCCATCCGCCCCGTTGTCGTCCCCGACCTCGGCACCGCCAACTGCGCCTCCGCGCGCAGCCACCAGCGGCGTCCGCGTCATCATCGTCTCCAACCCCGTCGTTGAGCCACACACACTTCCGTCGTCGCCGTTCACCTCGCCATCCACTCCGGCCTCGTGTTCTGGGCTGCTCGCCGGCAACCTCTGCGGTGGCGGTGCGGGCAGGCAGCGCTCCTGCCTCCGGTGCCAGTCGTCTGCGACTGTCTCGGTGGTGGAGGCGCGCTCCGGCGGCGTCGGCCGTTGCCTGCCTCCGGTGCTAGTCGTCTGCGACTGTCTCGATGGTGAAGGCGCGTTGCCGCAGCGACGGCCGTTTGGGATTGAAGGAATAAATGGCTGGTACTAAGTGCTTGCATAGCGTGGGCCATCTAATCGAGCATTAACTGCATGCAGGGAAAACGGAATCAGAAGGATATCTCCGGATCTCCCACACGTACGCGGCTTCACCAGCAATCATTGAATGCACGCCTATAAACGTCGGTCTCATAATTCTGCCAAGGATTGACCGCTTCGTTAAGTTGGATGGTAGCGAACTAGATTGGTTGAGTTCAGTCAGTGTCGTGGTTCTAAGTCTGACAGTAGAGTGGGGGGTAGGTATGGAGAGGCAAGGTCCTAGCTATGGAGAGGTTGTAAACACAAGCGATGTACGAGTTCAGGCCCTTCTCGAAGGAAGTAAAAGCCCTACGTCTCGGAGCCCTGAGGCGGTCGAGTGGATTATGTGTATAGGTGTTACAAGAGTGCGAACTCTTCTGCCTGTGGAGGGGGGTGGCTTATATAGAGTGCGCCAGGACCCCTGCCAACCCACGTAATGGAGGGTTTAAAGTATATTAAGTCTGGGACGTTACTGGTAACGCCCCACATAAAGCGCCTTAACTATCATTAAGTCTATTCAATTACAGGCCGTTGCAGTGCAAAGTGCCTTCTGACCTTCTGGTGGTCGAGTGCATCTTCATGGTCGAGTGAGTCTTCATGGTCGAGTCCTTCTAGTCAGTCGAGTGAGTCCTTCTTCGTTGGTCGACTGGGAGGTAATCTTTTCTAAGAGTGTCCTTGGGTAGGACCTCTAGGTCAGGCCTATGACCCTACCCTAGGTACATGAATCCATCATTAGCCCCCGAATGGATTGAGGCTTGAATGAGGAAGGAGTTGATGCTGTTTCCGATTGATTTTTGGTATACTGGCTATGCGTCGTTCGTGACCAAGATCTTCTTCGTTGATAACGAGCAACTTTTCTTCAGTCGACTCGATCCATTCTTGTCTTTCGTCGAGTGATCTTTTAGACTTTGCCGGTTCCCGAGCGACGGATCGCAGGAAATCTCGCGTCTGACAGACCGATCTGCCGCTCGTGGATTCCACGGGATACGAAATTTGGGGAAGCGCGCGAAGCGGAACGAACCGCGGCGCTCGGACGGGACGGGACATAGACGCCTCGATCTCCGCGCCGCTTTTTCCGCCACGTATCGTGTCAATGCAACTATTTCGGGATATGATTAGGTTGCCTTGGTCCACATGTCATCCACTCGGAAGGGATGTTATAAATGCGACTAGCGAGGGTTTCTGAACAGTGCTCCATTCTTTCTCCTCTGCTCTCCTCGTCTCCGCCCAATGCACCTGCTTTCGCCTCCGCAAAAGCTCTTCTTCGCGTACCTCGCCGGCAGCCATGGTCAAGGAGAAGACGGCGGCGTTGGAGCGCGCAAAGAAGGCGTCGGCGGCGGAGAAGGCGCCGGTGGCGGAGAAGACGAAGGGGAGATCCACCAGCCGCAGCGGGTCTTCGTCGAGATCCCGCCTGCCGAAGGGCTGGGTCCAGGGAGATTGGATCCAGTCGACCATCAGGGAGAAGGATCTCCTCGACATGGCCGACGACGGGCTGATCCCCCATGGCGCCGCAAGACTTCCAGGAAAGGAGTGGCAACCTCAGCCGGAAGAGGGTGAGTGTGTGCTCCTGGCCACTCATATTGATCGAGGATTTTCTCTGCCACCGAGTATTTTCTTTCGTGGTTTTTTGAACTTCTTTGGAGCCCAACTCCACCACTTTACTCCGAACTCCATCGCGTATCTTGCTGCGTTCGTATCCATGTGTGAGAGCTTCCTGGGCTGTCGACCGCACTGGGGCTTGTTCAAGCACATCTTCACGTGTCGTTCTCAGACCGTGAAGAAGGCGAGTCCAGGCGATGAGAAGACCCAAGTTGTCCAAATGTGCGGGGGTCTGGGAATTCAAGTGAGGAACAAGAGCACCTTCCCAGCTATGACGTTTCTCGAGTCGGTCAGGGGCTGGCAGTCGACTTGGTTCTACTGCCAGAACGAGCTGACGCCGGGGCAGTTGAGTGGACTCCCTCCATTCACCATGAGCCGAGTGAACAAGCCCTCCTCTTTGAAGGTGGTTCCGGAGGAGAGAGCTGATGTGGAGATGTTGATGGATCGAGTGGTGCAGTTGGTTCGGGACGGCGTGACTGGCATGGACCTTCTGGAGGTTTTCCTTCGGCGGCGTCTCCAGCCCCTTCAGTTCCGGAGCCATGGCATGTGGTTGTACTGCGGGACTGAAGACGAGACCCGAGTCCACCCGGAAGCAGTCGACGACGCCACGGTGGAAAGATGGATGGCCGCGGTCACTGGGAACAAGGATAATCCCCGTGGATCCAGGAGGATTCCTCCACTCGACCATCACAGCGTTCCGGATAAGGTATATTTGCTCTGCCTTCCATTGTATATTTGTCGAATTTGTTTCTGTATGTTCTGCAACTTGGTCGACTGATCTCTGTCTTGACGTCTTCCAGGCCCTTACCGAGCTATATTCGATGCCCAATGGAGCTCAGGCTCCGACTGAGGAGGGAGAAGCCAGCGGGGCCGAGAGCCAGGAGGAGTGGGATTCAGACGCTGCCGAAGATGACGATGATGACGACGACGATGATGAAGACGAAGAAGAGGAGGAGGAGGAGGTTGCACCACCGCGCTCGGAAAGGCGGTCGAAACTTGTCCATGACCCCGCGACTGAACGCGGTAAGGGGGTTGCGACTGCCCCGCAGTCGACCAAACGCCCTCGGACCGCTTCTCCGGTGCCGAGTGAAAAGGCACCGAAGCAGTCGAAGGTGGCTCCGTCGAAACCCACCAAGCTCCTGCCGAAGATGAAGGTGTCCATCCCCACCATATCCGGGTAAACATGTTACTTGAGTCTTCTTGTTTTGTATAAGCTTTATCTCTAGTTGATACTTGAGTTGGTCGACTGATTCTTTGGAACTTCAGTGCTGCAACTTCTGAGACCTCAGGCAAGGCTGACGACCATGAGATGGAGGACGCAGCAACCTCAAATCCTGGTACTATACTCTCAATTCTGTCCTTAGTCGACTGACTCATGATTTCTAACTTTGATTCTTTTTCTGAAGCTCCACCCCATGACATTATCACCCTTCCTGAAGATGATGATGATGAGGATGAAGAACCGCTGAGGCACAGGATGAGCAGGAAGGCGTCTACTGGTAAGGCAACTCAGGATGCAACGGCGCCCGAGACTGTGGTCATGGAGAGGGAGAACCCCACTCGACACACCGTGTCTTTCGCGGTGCCGTTGACGAGTGCTCATCCCACTTCGTCGAGTGCTGCCCAACCCTCGCTCTTCACAACACATCACGTCCCAGAAGACCAGGCCAGCGCTGCTAAGGAGGCGATACGCCAAGCGGGGCTTATGATGGAGCAGGTGAAGATCGTCCGGGATGCAAGCCAAGCAACTTATGACGCTAGCTCCGCCCTTCAAAGCAGTGTTCAGGTCAGTCGACCACCGCCTGTTCTGTTAGGATATGCTATCAAAACTTTTTCTTTCTGATTTCTGAAATCCATAGCAATCACCCAGTGGGTATGTCGATAAAAAACTCCGTGTCAGCGGGGGCACGCTGAGTGCACCCGCTGGGTGTAGTCCCCAAGGCTAAGGTCGACTGCTGGCAGTCGGCCTTAGGCTTTATAAGTAAAGGTTGTTCATCATTCGACTGGATCGAATGGTTTTCCAAAACCGGTGGGGGCACGCTGAGTGCACCCACTGGGTGTAGTCCCCGAGACTGTGGTCGATTGCTTGCAGTCGACTACAGTCTGAAGAGCACGTTCTTCTTTTTTTTTGGTCGACTGGTCGACTCTGTCTTGGACAGAATTAGTGGGGGCACGCTGAGTGCACCCACTGGGTGTAGTCCCCGAGACTACGGTCGAATGCTTGCATTCGACTGTAGTCTTAGAAACGTATGATTTTCTCTTACCCACTCGGAAGTGAATTATCTTTGATACTTTGTCGATTGGTTCTTCGTAGAAATCCTGTGACCTTGCGGCTCGCTATACCGAACTGGAGCAGAAGCACATTCAGCTCGAGCTGGATCTGAAGCTGGTGCAGGAGAATCTGACGAAGGCGAAGGAGGAGACCAAAGGTATGTTCGGTGAGACCTCGACGACTCCTTTTTCCTTCCATTTGTTTCAAAATCTGACTTTGTTGTAACTTGCAGGCAAGGTGAGGGAGGCCCAGAAGAAGAAGGACCTTGAGCTAGCTGAGAAGACCAAGCTTGCTGACGAGAAGTTAGCTTCAGTCACCAAGCTTGAACAGGAAAATACCAATCTGAAAGCTGCTCTGGCGATTGCCTCCAAGGATGTTGACCGACTGAAAGCTGGCAAGACTACCCTGACCGAGAAGATCAACCAATTGACTGGGAAGAAGAATGACCTGGAAGGCTTCCTGGGTGGTCTTACCAAGAAATTGTTCCTTATGCTCAAAGGTAATCTTTTTCACTCGACCAACATTTTCAACTGTGATGCTTCCATTCGACCACTGTTTTGT
The DNA here is from genome assembly GCF_002162155.2 of Triticum dicoccoides. Taxonomy (NCBI): domain Eukaryota; kingdom Viridiplantae; phylum Streptophyta; class Magnoliopsida; order Poales; family Poaceae; genus Triticum; species Triticum dicoccoides. The sequence continues at coordinate 749,725,555 of NC_041386.1, read as the reverse complement.
CCTTGCAGAATTCTGTCGAAACTTTGAAGAAGAGACTAGCCAGTTGGAGCCGAACCTTGACCCTGTCAATTCTCTGGTGAATGATGAAGTTGCCATGAATGTCTTCCGACTGGAGTCCCGCGTTGCAGCTGTTGTGGACTATCTTGCAAGGCTGAAGGCCGCCACTTCTCGCATCGACTCGACGCTTTGGCCCGGGATGACACTTCAGAATGACCTCGAGTCGTTGATGGCTCGACTAAACGCGGTCCCCGACCGTGTGCAAGAGTGGAAGAAGTCCTCCGCTCGGTGTGGCGCAGATGTTGCCCTGTGTCTGGCCCGAGTCCACTGCAAAGACGCGCGAGAAGAGAAGCTGGCGGCTCTCCGAGTGGCCAACACCAAAAAACACGACTTCAGGTCCTTCATGGAAACTTTCATCGCTGCTGCTACCCGGATCACAGACGAAATCGACCTCGACGAGTTCGTTGCTCCTTCCAGCCCTCCACAGGAGGGGTAAAAAACTTTCTTTAAGCCCGACACTTTAAATTTGCCTCGGTATGCCGAGTGGAATTGTAACCGGTAAACCTTAACAGGCTTAGTGCCTGAGCACTCTCGGTTCCTTTAGGTATCGACCTAAACTTGGATTTGATGTTTGGATATGATTGCTCTTGGTTCGAATTGTCCTTTGCAGGTTCACAGCAAGATGCCCATTGCAGTCGACTTATTCCTTAGGCGAGCACTGGGCTGCAGCTAAGCCTCCGAGTGAGAGGTTTGCTCTTCACTCGGTAGGATTTTTTATAACTTAGGCGAGCGCTGGGCTGCAGCTAAGACTCCGAGTGAGAGGTTTGCTCTTCACTCGGTAGGATTTTTTATAACTTAGGCGAGCGCTGGGCTGCAGCTAAGCCTCCGAGTGAGAGGTTTGCTCTTCACTCGGTAGGATTTTTTATAACTTAGGCGAGCGCTGGGCTGCAGCTAAGCCCAAGAGTGAGAGGTTTGCTCT
>NC_041386.1:749716308-749724569 GCF_002162155.2 Triticum dicoccoides | reverse complement strand
CTTGGATTTGATGTTTGGATATGATTGCTCTTGGTTCGAATTGTCCTTTGCAGGTTCACAGCAAGATGCCCATTGCAGTCGACTTATTCCTTAGGCGAGCACTGGGCTGCAGCTAAGCCTCCGAGTGAGAGGTTTGCTCTTCACTCGGTAGGATTTTTTATAACTTAGGCGAGCGCTGGGCTGCAGCTAAGCCTCCGAGTGAGAGGTTTGCTCTTCACTCGGTAGGATTTTTTATAACTTAGGCGAGCGCTGGGCTGCAGCTAAGCCCAAGAGTGAGAGGTTTGCTCTTCACTCGGTAGGATTTTTTATAACTTAGGCGAGCGCTGGGCTGCAGCTAAGCCCCCGAGTGAGAGGTTTGCTCTTCACTCGGTAGGATTTTTTATAACTTAGGCGAGCGCTGGGCTGCAGCTAAGCCCCCGAGTGAGAGGTTTGCTCTTCACTCGGTAGGATTTTCACGTTGTATTTGTGGCGGAGCTCGGAGGAGAGAGTCGCAGTCTATCTGCACCTCGTCCTCCTTGCGAGTCCACATTATACTTATGACGTAGCTCAGAGGAGAGGGCCGCAGTCGACCTGCACCCAAGAAGGAGCGAGCTTATGCTATTTCTGCTGATCCACTCGGAGAACTAGATCTCCTTCCTGGAAGGCTCGACCCCTCACATTCCTGGCGTGAAAGCGACGCAAGTCCTGTTGATAGATGGTCGATCGGATCAGAGCCATCTCCCTTTCTTCCTCTAGGAGGTCGACTGCGTCTTGACGTGCTTTCTCAGCTTCTGCTTCGTTGTAGAGTTCAACCCGAGGAGCATTGTGAAGAAGATCACTCGGCAAGACTGCTTCAGCTCCATAGACCAAAAAGAATGGAGTTCTTCCGGTCGACCGATTGGGTGTGGTCCGCAAACGCCAAAGCACCGAAGGAAGTTCGTCAACCCATGCTCCAGCCGCGTGCTTGAGATCACGCATCAGTCGGGGTTTTAAACCCTTGAGGATTAAGCCATTGTCTCGCTCTGCTTGTCCATTCGACTGCGGATGAGCGACCGAAGCGTAGTCGACTCGTGTGCCTTGAGCGTTGCAGAAATCCTTGAATTCTTCCGAGTCAAAGTTCGACCGATGCTGTGCGGGACTCCATATCTGAACGTCAGCTCCCTGATGAAGGTAACCGCAGTACCGGCGTCAAGATTCTTGATTGGTTTAGCCTCGATCCACTTTGTGAACTTGTCGACTGCGACCAGTACATGCGTGAAACCACTTCGACCAGTTCTCAAGGGACCGACCATGTCCAACCCCCATACTGCGAACGGCCAGACGAGTGGAATGGTCTTCAGAGCTGACGCGGGCTTGTGTGACATATTGGAGTAGAACTGACATCCTTCGCACTTGTCCACTATTTCCTTTGCCATCTCATTCGCCCTTGGCCAGTAAAATCCAGCTCGGTATGCTTTGGCTACAATGGTCCGAGAGGACGCATGGTGACCACAGGTCCCCGAGTGGATATCATTGAGAATGATTCGACCTTCTTCTGGCGTTATGCATTTTTGACCAACCCCAGTCGGGCTTTCTCTATACAGCTGTCCTTTGATAACGGTAAAGGCTTTGGATCGACGGACGATCTACCGAGCCTCTTCCTCATCCTCTGGGAGCTCTTTTCTCAGGATATATGCGATATAGGGAATTGTCCAGTCGGGAGTGACCACTAAAACCTCCATGACCAAGTCGACCACTGCTGGCACCTCAACCTCAGTCGGATCTGTGGCACTCTTGGGCTGTGGAGCTTCCTCTGTGAAGGGATCTTCTTTAACTGACGGAGTGTGTATATGCTCCAAAAACACACCACTCGGAATGGCTTCTCTTTTGGAACCTATCTTTGCCAGATCATCTGCTGCTTGATTTTTCAGTCGGGGGATGTGATGGAGCTCCAACCCCTCGAACTTCTTTTCCAGCTTCCTCACTGCATTGCAGTATCCAGTCATGGCTGGGCTTCTCATGTCCCACTCCTTCATCACCTGGTTGACCACTAAATCTGAATCGCCATAAACCATCAGGCGACAGACGCCGAGTGAGATGGCCATGCGCAATCCATTTAAAAGGGCCTCATACTCTGCCTCATTGTTGGAGGAATCAAAGTGAATCTGGAGCACATATGTAAGCTTATCTCCTCTGGGGGGAAACCAGAACAACCCCAGCACAAGAACCATTCAGCATCTTAGAGCCATCGAAGAACATGGTCCAATGCTCCGAGTGAATTTCAGTCGGCTGCTGTTGTTCAATCCACTCGGCGAGGAAATCTGCTATTGCCTGGGACTTAATGGCTTTCTTTGCCTCAAACTTGATATCAAGGGGAAGAAGTTCAATCGCCCATTTCGCCACTCGACCAGTTGCATCTCTGTTGTGCAGAATCTCTGATAGTGGGGCGTCGCTGACGACTATGATAGAATGATCAGAGAAATAATGAGCAACCTTCTTCGTGGTCATGTATATTCCATACACAAGCTTCTGATAAGAGGATATCTCTGCTTGGATGGAGTCAAGACTTCAGACAAATAATACACCGGGCGCTGAACTTTGAAGGCTTTTCCTTCTTCTTCCCGCTCGACCGTAAGTACTGTACTGACGACTTGTCCTGTGGCTGCAATATAAAGCAACAGAGGCTCTTTGCTGATTGGAGCAGCAAGCACCGGCTGGGTGGAGAGCAGAGCTTTTAGCTCGGCAAATGCTGCATCAGCTTCTGGAGTCCACTTGAACTTGTCTGCCTTCTTCATCAGTCGGTAAAGAGGCAATGCCTTTTCACCGAGTCGTGAGATGAATCTACTTAATGCGGCCAAGCATCCAGTAAGCTTCTGGACATCGTGCACTCGCACAGGGCGTTTCATTCGGAGAATAGTGCCGATCTTCTCTGGATTAGCGTCGATCCCTCGCTCGGAAACGAGAAAACCGAGTAACTTGCCACCAGGAACTCCGAATGTGCACTTCGATGGATTGAGCTTGATATCATACCTTCTGAGGTTGGCAAATGTTTCGGCGAGGTCAGCAAGTAGGTCGGAACCTTTTCGCGACTTAACGACGATATCATCCATATACGCTTCCACATTCCGACTGATTTGAGTGAGAAGACACTTCTGAATCATACGCATAAATGTGGCTCCGGCATTCTTGAGGCCGAATGGCATGGTGATATAGCAGAAGCACCCGAATGGAGTGATGAAAGCTGTTTTTACTTCGTCGGGTCCATACAGACGGATCTGATGATACCCGGAATATGCGTCTAGAAAAGACAATCTCTCACATCCCGCGGTCGAGTCAACGATTTGATCTATGCGAGGGAGAGGAAAATGATCTTTCGGGCAGGCCCGATTGATGTGCTTGAAGTCAATGCACATGCGGAGTGATTTGTCCTTCTTGGGAACCATGACGACATTAGCGAGCCACTCGGAGTGGTATATCTCTCGGATAAATCCTGCCGCCAACAGTCGAGCCACTTCCTCACCAATAGCTTTTCTCTTCTGGACGGCGGACCGCCGAAGATGCTCTTTGACTGGTTTTGCTGATTTGTCGACTCTGAGGCGATGCTCAGCCAGTCCCCTGGGAACACCTGGCATGTCAGCTGGCTTCCATGCAAAAATGTCCCAGTTCTCACGGAGGAACTGGATGAGCGCTTCTTCCTATTTCGGGTCGAGTGTCGTGGAGATGTGGGTCGGGGCTGCATTGGGGTCGGTCGGGTGAATGTGAACAGGCTTCGTCTCACCAGACGACTGAAATGCAGACTCTGTGGCTGGTTTCTTGGATCGCAACAAATCACTGGGATCTGCGTTTTGCTTGTATTCTTCGAACTCGACCGCTGTCACCTGGGAATCGGCAATCTTCGAGCCCTTCTGAAAGCACTCTTCTGCCTTTTTCCGATCACCAGTGACAGTGATCACTCCTTTGGGACCTGGCATTTTCAGTTTGAGGTACACGTAACATGGTCGAGCCATGAACCGTGCGTAGGCAGACCTCCCCAAAATGGCGCGGTACGCGCTCTGAAAATCCACAACCTCAAAGGTTAACTTTTCCTTGCGAAAATGTTTTGAGTCGCCAAAAACCACGTCCAGAGCTATTTGGCTGAGTGAGTTGGCTTTCTTCCCTGGTATGACTCCGTGGAAACTCATGTTGCTGGTGCTCAGTCGGGACATCGGGATGCCCATTCCTTTCAGTGTGTCTGCATACAACAAGTTCAGCCCACTGCCACCGTCCATCAGCACTTTCGTCAGTCGAGTGCCTTCGACAACTGGATCGACCACCAAAGCCTGCCTCCCAGGGGTGGCAATATGAGTCGGGTGATCAGATTGGTCGAATGTGATGGGTGTTTGGGACCATCTCAGATAACTTGGTTTTGCTGGGGCAACCATATTCACCTCACGGTTAATGACTGTCAGTCGACTCTTGCTTTCCACATCCGCGAAGATCATCAGAGTAGAGTTGATATGCGGATATTCTTCCTCACTGTCCTCTTTGTCTCCGGCCTTGTCTGACTCCTTCTCCTTGTCCTTAGACTGTTTTCCCTGAAACTGCTGGATCAAGAGTCGACACTGGCGAGTGGTGTGCTCTGGGTAAATGATGTTGCCCTCTTCATCTTTCTTCGTGTGGATGTGGCATGGCATATCCATCATGTCGTTTCCTTCTTTATCTTTACTTTCTTAGGATTCCAGGATCCTTTTGGCTTCCCTTTGAACTTTCCCTGAGCCACGGCCAGGGCCTCTCCAGGAGCTGCTGGCTCGGCTTTCCGCTTCTGTTTCCGACTGGAATTTCCCTTCTCCGAATGACTTGGCTTATACTTGCCGCTTCAGAGTCGGTCCTCTTCCTCTCCATTGGCGTACTTGGTAGCAATCTCCATCATTCGACTCAGGGTCATGTCCCCAGTTCGACCAAACTTCAGACTCAATTCCCTGTTCTTGACGCCATCTTTGAAAGCGCAAACTGGTTGATGATCAGACACATTTTCCACAGTATGGTGCAGAGTGATCCACCTCTGAATGTACTCTCTGAGAGTCTCATTGGTCTTCTGCACACAAACTTGCAGCTCTGTCAAACCAGCTGGTCGCTTGCAGGTTCCTTCAAAAGTTCTGACGAACACTCGGAACAAATCTTCCCAAGTGTAAATACTGCTAGGAGGTAACTGATTCAACCACGCTCTGGCTGAACCTTCCAGCATGAGGGGCAAATGCTTCATGACCACCTCGTCATTCCCACCGCCAATTTGAACAGCCACTCGGTAGTCCTCAAGCCAAGTTTCAGGCTTGGACTCCCCAGTGAATTTGCTGACTCCTGTTGCCAACCTGAAATTGGGGGGAATCACCGCGGCTCTGATAGCCCTGCTAAAACACTCTGGACCAGAAACATGCACTCGACTGCTCGTGGGTGCATCTCTCTCGGGTCCACCTCGATGGGCTCTGTTCCGGTTGACCAAGCTTTGCACGATAATGGATCGCGCGTCGAAGTCTGGTCCCCTGGGGTCGACTGGAACTCTTCGCCCCGCACTGAACTGACGCCTGTAATCCTGTAGCCGAGGAGCGTAAGACCCTTCCCTCGGAGGGGAAACGGGCACTCGACGCCTGTCATCTCGGTCGTGTCGGTCTCCATACTGATCACGCTGGTTGTCACACCCTTCCCACTGCGAAGGCGATCTGGGACTGTGAGCCGACTGAACCGTATTCGCAGCGACGGATCGACTGTGAATTCTGTTGCGCGACTGCGACACGGCTGAGTTCTGGTCCCCTGCTGCTCGGAGCAAATCTCTGATCTGCATCAAGCCTCTCCCAGCTTTCGACTGTGAAGGCTGGATGGACTCTGCTATACGGGTTGCAGCTCCTAATTCTAAATTGGCGTGCGGTATACCTGAGTCGGCGGGAAGAGTCAACGTCGACTGGCTTCGGGAACTCGTCGCCGCGCGCGCTCGTCGAGTGCTCGCTGAAGGTTCTCCAGACGAGCGCATTCAGCCACATTGGCCAAACGTGCCTCCTCCAAGGCGCGAGCCTCGGGGGTTTCTCCCGCAATGGGAGTATGCAGGGCATCCATGTTCCTGCGGCGAAGCTCTTCTCTCTGCAGAGAGTCGAGTGCTTCGGGCTGGTACTCTTCGTGGTCCTGTGCGGGGCTACCTCCACCGCCCGCTCCGCCATCATGGGCGAAACCGGGAGGACTGCGGGGCCCGTTGACCATGAGAATTTCCGCCGCTGGATCACTGCTGTCGCATTCGGATGCAGTCTCTACGGAGCCAGTCGACAGATCGAACAGGCCGTAGAGAGATTCGTCGGGCTCGATTGCCGCAACTTGTGCGATGGCCGTCTGGTGAGCCACCGCGTGCTTCACCCACCGCTGAAGCCTCGACCGACCAGAGCGCTTGCGCTGGTGGGAGACCGGATGGGTGACCGATAAAGGAGTCGACCGATAGGGGGCCGACGGTTGCCTTAGCAGAACGTCGCGGACACATGCGCGAAAATGCGTCGCACCGGACGGGGAGCGCATCAACGTCGAGTGGAGCCTCCTGGAGCCACGCGGAGTCGTCGGCGACAAAGGTGAGAGCACCAAGACGGATCTCGCGCCCCTCGACCAAAACTCCAGCAGTCATCATGATCAAAGTACTCGAAAACACCTGCCCCAAGGTGGGCGCCAACTGTCGTGGTTCTAAGTCTGACAGTAGAGTGGGGTAGGTATGGAGAGGCAAGGTCCTAGCTATGGAGAGGTTGTAAACACAAGCGATGTACGAGTTCAGGCCCTTCTCGGAGGAAGTAAAAGCCCTACGTCTCGGAGCCCTGAGGCGGTCGAGTGGATTATGTGTATAGGTGTTACAAGAGTGCGAACCCTTCTGCCTGTGGAGGGGGGTGGCTTATATAGAGTGCGCCAGGACCCCTGCCAACCCACGTAATGGAGGGTTTAAAGTATATTAAGTCTGGGACGTTACTGGTAACGCCCCACATAAAGCGCCTTAACTATCATTAAGTCTATTCAATTACAGGCCGTTGCAGTGCAAAGTGCCTTCTGACCTTCTGGTGGTCGAGTGCATCTTCATGGTCGAGTGAGTCTCCATGGTCGAGTCCTTCTAGTCAGTCGAGTGAGTCCTTCTTCGTTGGTCGACTGGGAGGTAATCTTTTCTAAGGGTGTCCTTGGGTAGGACCTCTAGGTCAGGCCTATGACCCTACCCTAGGTACATGAATCCATCAGTCAGAAAAAGCCACTCAGACACAGACTTAGGTTCACTCGGCCATGAACCCGAGTTCACTCGGACGGATTCCTCGTCCAGTACCTGAGCGCAAGTCAGAGGACAAGGCGCGTCATCACTCCGCGGGACATGTTTATATCGCTCGGACGCTCCGCGCGTCGCCACTCTGCGGGACGCGTCTACGTCACGCGGACGCCTCGCTCGTCGCCACTGCGCGGCACGCGCCTCTACTTCACCAGGACGCCCCGCGCATCGTCACTCCGCGGCACGCGTCTACATCATCCGGATGCTCTGCGCGTCGCCACTCTGCGGGACGCGTCTACGTCACTCGGACGCCTCGCTCGTCGCCACTGCGCGGTACGCGCCTCTACTTCACCAGGACACCCCGCGCATCGTCACTCCGCGGCATGCGTCTACATCATCCGGACGCTCCGTGCGTCGCCACTCTGCGGGACGCGTCTACGTCACTCGGACGCCTCGCTCGTCGCCACTGCGGCACGCGCCTTTACTTCACCAGGACGCCCCGCGCATCGTCACTCCGCGACACGCATCTACATCATCCGGATGCTTCACGCGTCGCCACTCTGCGGGACACGTCTACGTCACTCGGACGCCCCGCATTAGTTGGTCACCTCATCACCACTCGACCGCTCCGGGCCTCGTCAATCGGTTGGTCACCTCATCACCACTCGGTCACCCCGCGACACAGTTTTTTACAATTTCATAAATGATTGTTATTCTTTTTTATATGCTCTAAATCCCCCAGTGGGTGACTTAGTTGCGAATCCGTCTCGCCTAAGTTTAAAAAATCCTACCGAGTGGAGAGCAACCCTCCCACTCGGGGGCTTAGCTGCAGTTCAGTACTCGCCTAAGTTTTAAAATAATCCTACCGAGTGGAGAGCAACCCTCCCACTCGGGGGCTTAGCTGCAGTCCAGTACTCGCCTAAGTTTCAAAAAAATCCTACCGAGTGGAGAGCAACCCTCCCACTCGGGGGCATAGCTGCAGTCCAGTACTCGCCTAAGTTTCAAAAAAATCCTACCGAGTGGAGAGCAACCCTCCCACTCAGGGGCTTAG
>NC_041386.1:749697630-749715712 GCF_002162155.2 Triticum dicoccoides | reverse complement strand
AGGTTGGTCACCTCATAACCACTCGGCCGCCCCGCGCGTCGCCATCGGTTGGTCACCTCATAACCACTCGGCTGCCCCGCGCGTCGCCATCAGTTGATCACCTCATCAGCACTCGGCAGCCCCGTGCGTCGCCAATCGGTTGGTTACCTCATCACCACTCGGCCGCCCCGCGCGTCGCCACTCGGTTGGTCACCTCATCACCACTCGACCGCCCCGCGCGCCTTCAGACACCTAAGTCATTTTACATTCTGTTATTTTCGTCTTCCCGAGTATTCCATAATTCACACATCACGTTCACTCGGACGCCACACCACCGAGTGTACCTCTATGCTCGACTGCTTATTTTCACATACTTGCTTCGTACTGGTTATGTGACTCCCAAGTCCAACTTCCATTTTTTTCGCATATATCATTTACGAACACCATGTGTCGTTCTTCATTTCGAGTTTGCATCGGTCCTCCGAGGCTGCAACTCAGTCGAAACACTACACTTCCATTTTATTTTAGCCAGTATTCCAACGAGTTCAGTAGGATCTCTCGCTTCGACAAGTGCGAACGAATCCTTCGCTCTTTTAGACTTTTGCTGGTCAACCAGTAAGCCCCTTGCACTCCCAGCGGGTGTCTATGGGTGTTATTCACACAAATCATTTCAGCACACATCAAATTTTCTCAAGAAATTATTGTGTTGACTTGTGCCATTTTTTACACAAGTTACGCGATCACTCGACGACCCTACGCGCCAACTTCATCGCTGCTCGGACTCGGTCACCATACTGGTCCTAGCGCACCACAACACTGACCTTGTCGCTCTGTTGACTTCAAACACGTCCGGCCAACCCCTCTATGGAATTCTCTTCATCGTATCAATGATATAGACCTCGTCGGGCATGAGATAGATAAGTCCCTTTCATAATTAAACTCTATTTACCCAAATCCGACTCGATGAATTGCAAATCATCCATTCAAGACTATATTTCTCATATTCCGGCATGTCCGTTGTCGAAGCCTGTAGTATGCTCGGGGGCTACGCCGCACTCGGGGGCTGCACCTCGTTTGAAATGACATTCGCCTGAGTGGTCGAGTACTTCATCACCAGTCAGATCCTTCACTTCAACAAGTGCATTCGATCCGCCACTTGGACAAGTTTTATAATCACCCAGATGCTCTGCACGCCATCTTCTTTCCTACTCAGACTCAGTTGTCACGCCGGTCTTGTTGCGTTGCAACCACACTACACCAAACTCGTCACTACATAAGCTTCGAAAGCATTCGACTAAGTCCTCCGAGGACCATTTTTCACCGTCCGGTGACACACGACTTCGCCTTAGCCGCTTCGCGCGCTGCCACTCGGTTGTGCACGTCTTCACTGAAGGAAATATGCCCTAGAGGCAATAATAAAGTTATTATTTATTTCCTTATTTCATGATAAATGTTTATTATTCATGCTAGAATTGTATTAACCGGAAACATAATACATGTGTGAATACATAGACAAACAGAGTGTCACTAGTATGCCTCTACTTTACTAGCTCGTTAATCAAAGATGGTTATGTTTCCTAACCATAGACAAAGAGTTGTTATTTGATTAACGGGATCACATCATTAGGAGAATGATGTGATTGACTTGACCCATTCCGTTAGCTTAGCACTTGATCGTTTAGTATGTTGCTTTTGCTTTCTTCATGACTTATACATGTTCCTGTAACTATGAGATTATGCAACTCCCGTTTACCGGAGGAACACTTTGGGTACTACCAAACATCACAACGTAACTGGGTGATTATAAAGGAGTACTACAGGTGTCTCCGAAGGTACATGTTGAGTTGGCGTATTTCGAGATTAGGTTTTGTCACTCCGATTGTCGGAGAGGTATCTCTGGACCCTCTCGGTAATGCACATCATTATAAGCCTTGCAAGCAATGTGACCAATGAGTTGGTTACGGGATGATGCATTACAGAACGAGTAAAGAGACTTGCCGGTGACGAGATTGAACTAGGTATTGGATACCGACGATCGAATCTCGGGCAAGTAACATACCGATGACAAAGGGAACAAAGTATGTTGTTATGCGGTTTGACCGATAAAGATCTTCGTAGAATATGTGGGAGCCAATATGGGCATCCAGGTCCCGCTATTGTTTATTGACCAAGAATAGTTCTAGGTCATGTCTACATAGTTCTCGAACCCGTAGGGTCCGCACGCTTAATGTTTCGATGACAGTTTTATTATGAGTTTATGAGTTTTGATGTACCGAAGGAGTTCGGAGTCCCGGATGAGATCGGGGACATGACGAGGAGTCTCGAAATGGTCGAGACGTAAAGATCGATATATTGGACGACTATATTCGGAGTTCGGAAAGGTTCCGAGTGATTCGGGTATTTTTCGGAGAACCGGAGAGTTACGGGAATTCGCCGGGGAGTATATGGGCCTTATTGGGCCATACGGGAATAGAGGAGAGAGGCCAAAAGGAAGGAGGCCTGCGCCCCCCCTCTGGTCCGAATTGGACAAGGGGCGCAGCCCCCCTTTCCTTCTCCCTCTCCCCCTCTTTCCCCTTCTCCTACTCTAACAAGGGAGGTGGAATCCTACTAGGACTAGGGAGTCCTAGTAGGACTCCACACATGGCGCGCCCCTCCTAGGGCCGGCCTCCTCCCCCCTTGCTCCTTTATATACGGGGGCAGGGGGGCACCCCATGACACACAAGTTGATCTACGGATCGTTCCTTAGCCGTGTGCGATGCCCCCCTCCACCATATTCCACCTCGGTCATATCGTCGCGGAGTTTAGGCGAAACCCTGCGCCGGTAGAACATCATCATCGTCATCACGCCGTCGTGCTGACGGAACTCATCCCCGACGCTTTGCTGGATCGGAGCCCGGGGATCGTCATCGAGCTGAACGTGTGAAGAACTCGGAGGTGCCGTACGTTCGGTACTTGGATCGGTCGGATCGTGAAGACGTACGACTACATCAACCGCGTTATCATAACACTTCCGCTTACGGTCTACGAGGGTACGTGGACATACACTCTCCCCTCTCGTTGCTATGCCATCACCATGATCTTGCGTGTGCGTAGGAATTTTTTTGAAATTACTACGTTCCCCAACAGTGGCATCAGAGCCTAGGTTTTATGCGTTGATGTTATATGCACGAGTAGAACACAAGTGAGTTGTGGACGATATAAGTCATACTGCCTACCAGCATGTCATACTTTGGTTCGACGGTATTGTTGGATGAAGCGGCCTGGACCGACATTACGCGTACGCTTACGCGAGACTGGTTCTACCGACGTGCTTTGCACACAGGTGGCTGGCGGGTGTCAGTTTCTCCAACTTTAGTTGAACCGAGTGTGGCTACGCCCGGTCCTTGGGAAGGTTAAAACGGGGTCTATTTGACAAACTATCGTTGTGATTTTGATGCGTAGGTGAGACCGTTTCTTGCTCAGCCCGTAGCAGCCACGTAAAATTTGCAATAACAATGTAGAGGACGTCTAACTTGTTTTTGCAGGGCATGTTGTGATGTGATATGGTCAAGACGTGATGAGATATAAGTTGTTGTATAAGATGATCATGTTTTGTGGAAGTTATCGGCAACTGGCAGAAGCTCTATGGTTGTCTCTTTGTTGCATAAGATGCAAGTGCCAAATAATTGCTTTACTTTATCGCTATGCGATAGCAATAGTTGCAAGAGCAATAGTTGGTGAGACAACCATGTGATGACACATTGATATAGATCAAGATGATGAAGATCATGGTGTCGTGCCGGTGACGATAGAGATCATGACAGTACTTTGGAGATGGAGATCAAAGGCGCAAGATGATCATGGCTATATCATGTCACATATTTTGATTGCATCTGATGTTTATCTGTTATACATCTTATTATGTTTTGATTGACGGTAGCATTTTAAGATGATCTCTCACTAATTATCAAGAAGTGTTCTCCCTGAGTATGCACCGTTGCGAAAGTTCTTCGTGCTGAGACACCACGTGATGATCGGGTGTGATAGGCTCTACGTTCAAATACAACGGGTGCAAAACAGTTGCACACGCGGAATACTCAGGTTATACTTGACGAGCCTAGCATATACAGATATGGCCTCGGAACACGGAGACCGAAAGGTCGAGCGTGAATCATATAGTAGATATGATCAACATAGTGATGTTCACCATTGAAACTACTCCATCTCACGTGATGATCGGACATGGTTTAGTTGATTTGCATCACGTGATCACTTAGAAGATTAGAGGGATGTCTATCTAAGTGGGAGTTCTTAAGTAATATGATTAATTGAACTTTAATTTATCATGAACTTAGTCCTGGTAGTATTTTGCAAATTATGTTGTAGATCAATAGCTCACGTTGTTGCTTTCATATGTTTATTTTGATATGTTCCTAGAGAAAATTGTGTTGAAAAATGTTAGTAGCAATGATGCGGATTGGATCCGTGATCTAAGATTTATCCTCATTGCTGCACAGAAGAATTATGTCCTTCATGCACCGCTAGGTGACAGACCTATTGCAGGAGCAGATGCAGACGTTATGAACCTTTGGCTAGCTCAATATGATGGCTTAGAATCGGGACTTCAAAGATGTTTTGAACATCATGGACCATATGAGATGTTCCAGGAATTGAAGTTAATATTTCAAGCGAATACCCGAGTTGAGAGATATGAAGTCTTCAACAAGTTCTATAGCTAAAAGATGGAGGAGAATCGCTCAACTAGTGAGCATGTGCTCAGATTGTCTGGGTACTTCAATCGCTTGAATCAAGTGGGAGTTAATCTTCCAGATAAGATAGTGATTGACAGAATTCTCTAGTCACCATCACCAAGTTAGTAGAACTTCGTGATGAACTATAGTATGCAAGGGATGATGAAAATGATTCCCGAGTTTTTCATGATGATGAAATCGATGAAGGTAGAAATCAAGAAAGAACATCAAGTGTTGATGGTTAACAATACCACTAGTTTCAAGAAAAGGGCAAAGGGATAGAAGGGAACTTCAAGAAGAACGGCAAGCAAGTTGCTGCTCAAGTGAAGAAACCCAAGTCTGGACCTAAGCCTGAGACTAAGTGCTTCTACTGCAAAGGGACTGGTTACTGGAAGCAGAACTACCCCAAGTATTTGGTGGATAAGAAGGATGGCAAAGTGAACAAGGGTATATTTGATATACAGGTTATTGATGTGTGCTTTACTAGTGTTTATAGTAGCCCCTGAGTATTTGATACTTATTCGGTTGCTAAGAGTAGTAACTCGAAACGGGAGTTGCAGAATAAACAGAAACTAGTTAAGGGTGAAGTGACGATGTGTGTTGAAAGTAGTTTCAAGATTGATATGATCATCATCGCACACTCCCTATACTTTCGGGATTAGTGTTGAACCTAAATAAATGTTATTTGGTGTTTGCGTTGAGCATGAATATGATTTGATCGTGTTTATTGCAATACGGTTATTCATTTAAGTAAGAGAATAAACTGTTGTTCTGTTTACATGAATAAAACCTTATATGGTTACACACCCAATGAAAATGGTTCATTGGATCTCGATCGTAGTGATACACATATTCATAATATTGAAACCAAAAGATGCAAAGTTAATAATGTTAGTGCATCTTATTTGTGGCACTGCCGTTTAGGTCATATTGGTGTAAAGCGCATGAAGAAACTCCATGCTGATGGGATTTTGGAATCAGTTGATTATGAATCACTTGATGCTTGCGAACCATGCCTCATGGGCAAGATGACTAAGACTCCGTTCTCCGGAACAGTGGAGCGAGCAACTGACTTATTGGAAATAATACATACTGATGTATGCGATCCGATGAGTGTTAAGGCTCGTGGCGGGTATCGTTATTTTCTAACCTTCACAGATGATTTGAGCAGATATGGGTATATCTACTTGATGAAACATAAGTCTGAAATAGTTGAAAGGTTCAAAGAATTTCAGAGTGAAGTGGAAAAATCATCGTAACAAGAAAATAAAGTTTCTGCGATCTGATCGCGGAGACGAATATTTGAGCTACGAGTTTGGTCTTCAATTAAAACAATGTGGAATAGTTTCACAGTTCACGCCACCTGGAACGCCACAACGTTATGGTGTGTCCGAACATCGTAACCACACTTTATTTGATATGGTGCGATCTATGATGTCTCTTACCGATTTACCACTATCATTTTGGGGTTATGCATTAGAGACAGCTGCATTCACTTTAAATAGGGCACCATCGAAATCCGTTGAGACGACGCCTTATGAACTGTGGTTTGGCGAGAAACCAAAAGTTGTCGTTTCTTAAAGTTAGGGGCTGCGATGCTTATGTGAAAAAGTTTCAACCTGATAAGCTCGAACCCAAACCGGAGAAGTGCGTCTTCATAGAATACCCAAAGGTAACTATTGGGTACACCTTCTATCAGAGATCCGAAGGCAAGTTATTCGTTGCTAAAATGGATCCTTTCTAGAGAAGGAGTTTCTCTCGAAAGAAGTGAGTGGGAGGAAAGTAGAACTTGATGAGGTAACTGTACCTGTTCCCTTATTGGAAAGTAGTTCATCACAGAAATCAGTTCCTGTGACAAATACACCAATTAGTGAGGAAGCTAATGATATTGATCATGAAACTTCAGATCAAGTTACTACAGAACCTCGTAGGTCTTCCAGAGTAAGATCCGCACCAGAGTGGTGTAGTAATCATGTTCTGGAAGTCATGTTACTAAACCATGATGAACCTACGAACTATGAGGAAGCGATGATGAGCCCAGATTCCGCGAAATGGCTCGAGGCCATAAAATCTGAGATATGATCCATGTATGAGAACAAAGTATGGACTTTGATTGACTTGCTCGATGATCAGCCAGCCATATTAAATGAATGGATCTTCAAGAGGAAGACGGACGCTGATAGTAGTATTACTATCTACCAAGCTCGACTTGTTGCGAAAGGTTTTCAACAAGTTCAAGGTGTTGAATACGATGAGATTTTCTCACTCGTATCGATGCTTAAGTCTGTCTGAATCATGTTAGCAATTGCCACATTTTATGAAATCTGGCAAATGGATGTCAAAACTGCATTCCTTAATGGATTTATTAAAGAAGAGTTGTATATGATGCAACTAGAAGGTTTTGTCAATCCTAAAGGTGCTAATAAAATGTGCAAGCTCTAGAGATCCATCTATCGACTGGTGCAAGCATCTCGGAGTTGGAATATACGCTTTGATAAGTTGATCAAAGCATATAGTTTTATATGGACTTACGATGAAGCCTGTATTTACAAGAAAGTGAGTGGGAGCACTACAGCATTTCTGATAAGCATATGTGAATGACATATTGTTGATCGGAAATAATGTAGAATTATTCTGCAAAGCATAAAGGAGTGTTTTAAAGGAGTTCTTTAAAAGAAAGACCTCAGTAAAAGCTACTTACATATTGAGCATCAAGATCTATTGAGATAGATCAAGACGCTTGATAAGATATTCAATGAGTACATACCTTGGCAAGATTTTGAAATAGTTCAAGATGGAACAGTCAAAGAAAGAGTTCTTGCATGTGTTGCAAAGGTGTGAAATTGAGTAAGACACAAATCCCGACCACGGTAGAAAATAGAAAAGAGAATGAAAGTCATTCCCTATGCCTTAGTCATAGGTTCTATAAAGTATGCTATGTTATGTACCAGACCTATTGTATACCTTGCTCTGAATTTGGCAAGGGAGTACAATAGTGATCTAAGAGTAGATCACTGGACATTGGTCAAGAATATCCTTAGTGAGGACTAAGGAAATATTTCTCGATTATGGAGGTGATAAAAGAGCCCGTCGTAAAGAGTTACATCGGCGCAAGCTTTCACACCGATCCAGATGACTCTAAGTCTCAATCTGGATACATATTGAAAGTGGGAGCAATTAGCTAGAGTAGCTCCGTGCAGAGCATTGTGGACATAGAATATTTGCAAAATACATACGGCTCTGAATGTAACAGACCCATTGACTAAGCTTCTCTCACGAGCAAAACATGATCACACCTTAGTACTCTTTGGGTGTTAATCACATAGCGATGTGAACTAGATTATTGACTCTAGTAAACCCTTTGGGTGTTGGTCACATGATGATGTGAAATATGGATGTTAATCATATACAGATATGAATATTGGTGTTAAATCACATGGCGATGTGAACTAGATTATTGACTCTAGTGCAAGTGGGAGACTGAAGGAAATATGCCCTAGAGGCAATAATAAAGTTATTATTTATTTCCTTATTTCATGATAAATGTTTATTATTCATGCTAGAATTGTATTAATCGGAAACATAATAGATGTGTGAATACATAGACCAACAGAGTGTCACTAGTATGCCTCTACTTTACTAGCTCGTTAATCAAAGATGGTTATGTTTCCTAACCATAGACAAAGAGTTGTTATTTGATTAACGGGATCACATCATTAGGAGAATGATGTGATTGACTTGACCCATTCCGTTAGCTTAGCACTTGATCGTTTAGTATGTTGCTATTGCTTTCTTCATGACTTATACATGTTCCTGTAACTATGAAATTATGCAACTCCCGTTTACCGGAGGAACACTTTGGGTACTACCAAACATCACAACGTAACTGGGTGATTATAAAGGAGTACTACAGGTGTCTCCGAAGGTACATGTTGAGTTGGCGTATTTCGAGATTAGGTTTTGTCACTCCGATTGTCGGACAGGTATCTCTGGGCCCTCTCGGTAATGCACATCATTATAAGCCTTGCAAGCAATGTGACCAATGAGTTGGTTACGGGATGATGCATTACAGAACGAGTAAAGAGACTTGCCGGTGACGAGATTGAACTAGGTATTGGATACCGACGATCGAATCTCGGGCAAGTAACATACCGATGACAAAGGGAACAAAGTATGTTGTTATGCGGTTTGACCGATAAAGATCTTCGTAGAATATGTGGGAGCCAATATGGGCATCCAGGTCCCGCTATTGGTTATTGACCAAGAATAGTTCTAGGTCATGTCTACATAGTTCTCGAACCCGTAGGGTCCGCACGCTTAAGGTTTCGATGACAGTTTTATTATGAGTTTATGAGTTTTGATGTACCGAAGGAGTTCGGAGTCCCGGATGACATCGGGGACATGACGAGGAGTCTCGAAATGGTCGAGACGTAAAGATCGATATATTGGACGACTATATTCAGAGGTCGGAAAGGTTCCGAGTGATTCGGGTATTTTTCGGAGAACCGGAGAGTTACGGGAATTCGCCGGGGAGTATATGGGCCTTATTGGGCCATACGGGAATAGAGGAGAGAGGCCAAAAGGAAGGAGGCCTGCGCCCCCCCCTCTGGTCCGAATTGGACAAGGGGCGCAGCCCCCCTTTCCTTCTCCCTCTCCCCCTCTTTCCCCTTCTCCTACTCTAACAAGGGAGGTGGAATCCTACTAGGACTAGGGAGTCCTAGTAGGACTCCACACATGGCGCGCCCCTCCTAGGGCCGGCCTCCTCCCCCCTTGCTCCTTTATATACGGGGGCAGGGGGGCACCCCATGACACACAAGTTGATCTACGGATCGTTCCTTAGCAATGTGTGGTGCCCCCCTCCACCATATTCCACCTCGGTCATATCGTCGCGGAGTTTAGGCGAAGCCCTGCGCGGTAGAACATCATCATCGTCATCACGCCGTCATGCTGACGGAACTCATCCCCGACGCTTTGCTGGATCGGAGCCCGGGGATCGTCATCGAGCTGAACGTGTGCTGAACTCGGAGGTGCCGTACGTTCGGTACTTGGATCGGTCGGATCGTGAAGACGTACGACTACATCAACCGCGTTGTCATAACGCTTCCGCTTACGGTCTACGAGGGTACGTGGACATACACTCTCCCCTCTCGTTGCTATGCCATCACCATGATCTTGCGTGTGCGTAGGAAATTTTTTGAAATTACTACGTTCCCCAACATTCACCACTCGGCAGCCCCGTGCATCTTCACTTGGCTAGATATGTACTCCTACATTCGACCACTTCACACGTCATCACCATTCGGCCGCCCCACGTGTCGCCACTCGGTTGGGCACGTCTTCACCACTCGACCGCTCTGCGCGTCACCACTCGGTTGCGCGCGTCTTCACCACTCAACTGCTCTGTGCATCGTCACTCGGTTGTACACATCATCGCCCCTCTGCCGCCTCGCGCGTCATCATCAGTTGGACATGTCTTTACCTCTACACCCCCAGCACGGGAACGGCTAAGTTACTCATATGGTCAAACCTCATATCACAATCTGTAGCAAGTTTACCTCCTTCGAGCATCACTCGCGGGCTACGCACGGCAGTTGGCCATGTCACCCTCAGGGGTTACGCCCATTTGGTCAACCTGTTGATCACATCAGGAATATTCTTCTGACCATACATGCTCGGTTCGCCGAAGATCTATAAGTGAAGCACGTCCACTTGGATAAATACCCCTTTCATGCAAAAGGGTAAAAATGAAGCGCCATCGCTGAATCGTACAGGCGACCTTACTCGTCGAACATCGTTCGTACAACCACCTCGTTACGCATCCATCCGATTGATTCAATTCCAGACAAAGATATTTGCCGTGCCAACTGCATGGAGGTTTACCGAGAGACTTAAACCCTCTGCCAGACTCATCTAGTCCGACAGAGGCTCGGGGACTACACCCAGTGGGTGCACTCAGCGTGCCCCCACTGGAAGAGAACTCAGAAAGAAACATTTTGCTCGATGGAAACCCATCTCCAGTATTACTCGACCTCTGAGTCAGAGAAGAACAAGTTCGATCAGTACCAGCTAAGAAGAGTTTTAGTTCTCTCACACCCCCGCCGACTGCCCGCAGTCGACGGCGGTCTCGGGGACTACACCCACTGGGTGCACTCAGTGTGCCCCCACTGGAGTAATCTCCACTCGGTACGGCCGGACCAGTCCGAGTGATGAACAACAACAAAAAAGACAGGCTCTAAGACTCCCGCCGACTGCCCGCAGTCAACGGTAGTCTCGGGGACTACACCCAGTGGGTGCACTCAGCGTGCCCCCACTGGAATGGTATCCACTCGGAACGGTCCGCCCAACCCGAGTGACGGCCAAACAACAAAAAAGACACGTTCCAGGCGTGAAGAAATTCCAAGTAATCAGTTACTCGATGCAGGCCCAGCTCCAAATCACTCCAAAACAATATTCTATAAGGCGAGTTTAACGCTCCTCCGTGGACCTGTTTTGAGCCTTCTTCTAGGACTCAAAGTGTGAAACTCACAAGTGTGGATCTAAAACCAACTCGTATTGACGTTCCTCCGGGATAAGAATGGCATCTCTCTAAGAGAGCAGTCCATGTGTCAATCTGGTTGCACGGATTTAATGACACGCCCATACTCAGATCACGAGTTAAACCTCTCCCGAGAGATGAACGAATGTCACCAAGTTGCTCCTCACAGATACTTACCTCGATCAGTCGGGAAGCATGGTGCCGGAATCCATTGAGATTTTGCTCAAACCTTGGTTGTCTGAAAGCGCGACGACATGTACGGAGTATTTCTGTAATCACTCGGACCAAACTATGTCTTACACCAACTCGTTCTGCAAAATCGCAATCGATTCGGGGGCTAATGTTGGGGATATACATAACAGGTAGGCCCACGAAGGGTCGAAATATCATGAAGCATGGTGTCCACACAACATGTGGGTCCATGTCAATTTCATACAGACACACTATCCACTTGGACAAGCAGCATACTATCCACTCGACCAAGCAACATACCATCCACTCGGATGACAGTTCACCACTCGATCGTACGACTCACTCGGATATACGAAGACCAGCAGGCAGCAAAGCAGTCAGCATCTTTCTAATAGTGAGGGCTTAATAGTGGGCTGGCATTATGGCATTCATACCCCACTTTGTAACATAGGAGGTGAGGGGGTGGCGCACTCTATATAAGCCACCCCCACCACTAGACTAGGGGGGCCTTTTCTTCCACCTCTCTCTCTTTTCACCATTAGTCTCAGGACTTAGCTCAGGCATGGGGATCCGTTCCTCTCTCTCACACACACATTGTAATCTCCGGATATATACTCAGATAAAACAAAGCCTCTTCGGAGCACGAGACATAGGGTTGTTATCTCCACTGTGAGAGGCCCGAACTCGCTAAAACCACCGTGTCACCCATATGCATCTCGATAGATCATGCTCCGTTATCCTACCCCTCTCTTACTGTCGGAGTCGTTCCCACGACAGTTGGCGCCCACCTTTGATCGCCCAAATTTCGTATCCCGTGGAATCCGCGAACGGCAGAGCAGTCTGTCAGACGCAAGATCTCCTGCGATCCGTCGCTCGGGAACCGGTGAAGTCCGAAAAGTCACTCGACGAAAGACAAGAATGGATCGAGTCGACTGATGAAAAGTTGCTCGTTATCAACGAAGAAGATCTTGATCCAAAACAACGCATAGCCAGTATGCAAAAGTCAATCGGAAACAGCATCAACTCCTTCCTCACTCAAACCTCAATCCATTCGGGGGCTAATGATGGATTCATGTACCTAGGGTAGGGTCATAGACCTGATCTGAGTACCCTACCCAAGGACACCCTTAGAAGAGATCACCTTCCAGTCGACCAACGAGGAACTCACTCGACTGACTGAAAGGACTCGACCATGAAGACTCACTCGACCACCAGAAGGCCAGGAGGCACTCTGCACTGCAACGGCCCTTAATTGAATAGACTTTATGGTAGTTAAGACACTTTATGTGGGGCGTTACCAGTAACGCCCCGGACTTAATGTACTTTAAACCCTTCATTACGTGGGCTGGCAGGGGTCCTGGCGCACTCTATATAAGCCACCCCCCTCCACAGGCAGAAGGGTTCGCACCCCTGTAACACATACACACATAATCCACTCGACCGCCTCAGGGCTCCGAGACGTAGGGCTTTTACTTTCTCCGAGAAGGGCCTGAACTCGTACATCGCTTGTGTTTACAACCTCTCCATAGCTAGGACCTTGCCTCTCCATACCTACCCCCCACTCTACTGTCAGACTTAGAACCACGACACCAACCACCTCGGCCACGCCAATGTGAGCGCGCGTCAGTTTTTTTACACTGACGCCGGTCTCTCCAAACTATTACTCCCGCAAGGCGTAGCCCCTTGAACACCCCGATGAAGTAACCGGTGGTCGAGAAGTCTAAGATGAGCGCGACCCATGATACCCCAACATCAACTACTCCATCGCCGCCAAGATCGGCGAGGCACGACGGTGAGGGCGGGCGTGGCCACCGCAAAGGCCACGCTACTTGCGGCGCGTGTACCGACGAGGACACGGACTCTGCCGCCGCCCACACACACGACCGTCATCATGCATGGAGAACGTGAAGCGAAGACGACCACACGGCTTAATCGGAGGTATCCCGCGAAGCAACCCGCGGGAGTAATTAACCAGGAGCTTTCGGAGGCCCCGAGAACCAGGAGACCGCAATCGCCACAGTCAGGCTGGCCGCGCTAGTAGGCCACGGAGCGCAATTTTTGTTTACTGGATCTTGTAATTTTGTTTCTCCAATGAGATTAATGAAATACTCGTTTCCCGTATCTTTTTTGTGTACTACGGTACACTGGCACACCCACATTTTGTTCTTTTCTTCTCTCTCGGCGCAAGAGAGAAATACACTCCGCTTCCCCCTCGCGGAGTCCTTAGATATTTTTCCCATGTCAAACACTATAGTAGTCATATATATACGTTAGATCAATCGGGATTATAATTATTAGCGATCAAATTAGTGTACTTTTTCTGCCAAGATATTTTGGTGTTGAATTTTTATCTCTTTTAGTTGTGGAGTTTTTGGTTATGTCTGCAATTCTTATTATATTATATGCAGTTCATTGTTCTCAACTCCTTCACGTTCCCTGACTAATACAAAATATGTCGGCCAAAACAGCAGGCGGTTCATCAAACCCTTCCCTATGCATATGCATATACTACAGAAGTGAGGATGGTGGATCTTAGGCTGCCCGCAATGGCAGTATCATAACTAGTATCATGCATGTAAAGGCCCAGTTTGGAATAAAGGAATTTTACAAGGAATCATACATATTTCGTTTCTCGTGACAAAGGAAAGAGGGGTACACTTTCATTAGCGAAGGCAAACTTTCCAGCTATTTCATGGGAAACGAAACATCCGGCTAGACCTAAGGGAAAGGCATGGGAAACATAGTCGCCGCTCCTCTCTCTCTCTCTCTCTCTCTCTCTCTCTCTCTCCAGAACCAATGGACCGCCGTCGGCTGGTGAATCCACCCTCCTCCGCCTCCCCATCTCCCCCCTCAAGCCCCTTCATTGATACAAGGGTTTGATGAACAGAAATTTGGGAAAGTCAAGAAATCTCCCAAGAAGGTAAGCTTCCAAACCTTATTGATTTCTTCTCGTAAAATTACTAGTCCTTGTTGATTTCTACTCCTAGAAATTACTTCTACTTCAAATTTGTAGGAATATAAGAAAACGAAAAATAGGCCACAGATTGAGAATGTTTAGATGCGTAAGCAAATATAGATTAATTATTCCGTGTTTAAGTTGTTACAAAGAAAGAAGTACTTCTACTTCTTCATGTACGACATATGGATGCGAGATTATTTAACGTGGTCCCTCTTAGCTTCTCTTTTCCCATGAGAGGTGAAAGTGTATAAAATATCTAAGCCGTTGATTTCATTAAATAGTGGATCAGAACAGCTCTTACCATCTTACCTCTTATGTGAAAAGAGGGGCTAAAAGGGACCGTGTTAAAATTGCAGGAAGTGATGCTGCTCTGCTAGGTGAGTGCATGGGTAGCTAAACAACGTATCTGTACAAGGCTTGATTAAACATATATGATGGTTTTCCATTTGTTACTACTGCCTGCTATGGAAAATGGCCTGGACTTCCTGCTAGCATGTACTACTACTACTACAACATATCCATTTTTTCAACTTTTTTTTCTTCTTGTATTTGTGTTCCCAGTTTTTTTTTGTTTCGCGAAGAGTATTTGTGTTCATAGTATCAATCCAAGGCGCTGCTAATTGTGTAAGTATGCGTCCTGTTTATACGCTCGATCGGGGACGGAAGGAATCGGCCGCCGCTTGCTTGCTTGTACGAGCACACCGTTGGAAAGTAGTAGACGGCTGAGTCGTCAAGGTCAAGATAACCATATTTAAGAACCTATATCCTGGACGACTCTCCATTTGGGTGGTATCCTGTTTGTTTCACCAAGCGGATGGATATAGGCAACGGCTGTACGTACTTTGTCTTTTGGGGTGGCATATATGTTTAGTTTTATCTTTATTCACGACAAGACTGTTGGCCTAGTCCCAACACCGAGTACTTTGCGGTGACGGTGATACGAACGATGACAAAGCGAAGCGACACTGACTGACTTGGTTCCTGCCCCAAGCTGACTTGATCCGTCCCGATAGATCAAAGCTAGCACAGCTAGCTACTGAGCCCGGCGAGTTGCACACGTACACAAATCTCCTACACAAGCACGCACGTATACAATAGCTGAATCAATCGCTGGATTGAATCACACCGGAAACTAAACACACACGTACGCACACGTGAAGATTGGCTGATTGCCAAAGGCTCGTATCGAGCCTTGTATATATTGATTCAACTCACGGTTTTAGAAAGTTTACAGGGGTAGTCGAGTATATATACTACTCCCTCCGTCCCATAATGTAAAAGCGTCTTACATTATGAGACGGAGGGAGTAGTAGCTAACCTATGTCTACCAGCAATTCTACTCGGCAATGACTTTGAAGCCAACACGGACTCGTGTAACGTACACGGAGCCGGACACGTTGCATACTATTCATGTTTAACTCCAACAAAGACTAAGCTTCGAAGCTTGTGATGTGGCTGCCACCCAAATGGAGAGTTGTGTTGTGTGTGTGGCTCCACCCCAACCTTACATTTACTCCAATTAGCGGAATTAAGTGGAGGCTTGAGGCTCAAAACAATATGCGGAAGAATTAATTTTCCTAGCCATAACGACAAATCAAAATTTAGCATTGATCGTGGGTGAGGCCGTGCTGGTGTGAACGGAGCACGTGGTGCTATTTGCTTCAGTGGATGCCACCTAGCAAGCAGAGGACCAACTAAGTTTGTGTGTTCCGCTTCCACGATTAATCTTCTTGCAGCCAATTGAAATGTATTGTCGCAATGTTTATACACAGATACGCTTTATGCGCCCGAATTATGAAAGTACCCATACTTAGACCATAAATCGTTTTTATAGTCTTGAATATCCAATTGTTCTAGCAGTTGGATCTTTGGAAGACAAAACTCATAACTAATTGTATTCCCTTTTTGGGACGGTAACTTGTCCACGTGGGCATGCGACTGCTCTTGACTTATATAGGTCACCTTCTCAAAGAGTTGGAAACCGTTGTAGGATGTTTTTTTGGATTCACGTGCGTTATCTGCGCAAAGAGTTGGCAGCCGTTGCAGGGTTTTTGAAGTCACAGGGCTTGTCCTCTCGGATCTTGTACTGGTGGAGCTTGCACTTTGTACATCCATACTGTGAGCTGAAATTTCACTGGAATAATAGATAAGTGAGTAGATCAAGTCAGTGCTAAATAATACTTTCAAAGAAAAACAACAAAACAATAATATGGGAGAAATATCTCACACTAGTTCACCGAAGTTTTGCTTTGGTGGCATGTCCAGCTCATCTAAGCTTCTCTCGAACATTTCAAGAACTCTTGTTATAGTAGGGCGATATATAGGTAATACTTGTATGCACCACAATCCCACTAAGGTCATTTTTCTTGCTACCTCCGCAGTTTCACTTGTTATAGCACATGCTTGCAAACCTTCGTCCTGAGCAAAATGGTCATAAATCCAATCTGGGAAATACTTTTCGCTGGACTTTGCAACAAATGATTTTACGTTTCTCCTTCCTCCGACCACCTCCAACAGCATCATTCCATAACTATAAACATCTGACTTGGTTGAAACCACTCCGAAGATTCGAGAGTGAACTTCTGGAGCGATGAATCCAATTGTTCCTCTAGCACCGGTCATTGAAACCTTGCTTTCTTTTGTATGACACAATTTAGCTAGACCAAAATCAGCAATTTTGGGGCTAAAATCCTTGTCTAGAAGGATATTTTGTGGCTTGATGTCGAAATGTACGATGCGTGTATTACAACTATGGTGCAAGTATTCGAGGCCACGAGCAATCCCGATTGCTATTACATAGAGCTTATCCCATCCTAAAATTTCCTTGGGGTCCTCTGAGTAAATGAACTTATCCAAGGAATTGTTGGACATGTACTCATATATAAGAGCTCGTTTTGATCCCTCCAAACAGAACCCAAACAAGCTAACAACATTTACATGAGAAGTCCTGCCAATGCTCATAACCTCATTCACAAACTCGCCCCCGTTTCCTTTGCATTCATGCAAGAATTTCACTGCTACTAGACGGCCATCAAGTAGGGTTCCTTTGAAAACCACACCATAACCACCTTTTCCAAGCTCATTGCTGCGAGAGGATGTTATCTTCATTACCTCTGAGTACGTGTATCGTTTTGGAGCTAGGGATCCATACGATGCAATCATGGCCTCGTAATTATTTTCATTGTTTCCGCTAGTCTTCTTGCAAAGGAGAAACCATAGTCTTCTTCCTTTTCTATGCCATATCAGCACATAAATACACGAGAATAGCAAGGTCGCAACTGATGATGTCAAAACTGAGAAGAAAGCATATGTTAGTTCCTTTTGTAAACTAGAGGCTATAGTATAGTAATTAAGTTTCCAAGATCATCAGTAGTTTAAATTTCTCTTTATGCGACGTTGTGTGGTGGCAAAAGTATTAACAAGCTAAATTCCATAAATTCTTGCATCAGGGCATCTCTAAGTCTGACCTCTAAATCGAACACCGTATCTGTCCGCGGAACGGTGGGGACTAGTCCATTGAGAGTGACGCGGGAGCCATCCAACCCTTAATCACAAAAAACTCCGTTTGTCCGGCTCAGAGGAGAGAGGAGAGGAGGGATCGTGCATGTGCTTGCTTTTAGTGAATATGTGTGTGTGGTGTTGGGAGGAGAGAGGGGAGAGAGAGCAAAAGAGGAGGACCACATAGCC
>NC_041386.1:749687750-749697187 GCF_002162155.2 Triticum dicoccoides | reverse complement strand
GACAAAATTTGACTGAAAATTATAATCTAGACATATACCAGAGCTTTGAGGGTCTTCTTTGGAGATGCCCTTATGCACAGACCGAGAGCTGCTTGTCTCAACTTTGCATGTGGTTGCTTTTGGTGGATATGTGTGTGTGGTGTCCGGTTGAAAGGAGAGAGGGGAAAGGGAGAGAGAGAAAAGAGAGGAGGACCACGTTCCAAGCCGAAGAAGGGTCAGGCACGACAGGGGCTGTCTTGAGAGATGAGAAAGGGCGCTTTTAGCAGCACAATGCAAATTTATTCAGAACGCAGAGGATGTGATGACAGTGGAAGAAATGGCTATGCGTGACGGTCTAGTTTTGGCAAATGCTATTGGCTTTAGTAGGATTGAAGCGGAGTCTGATTCTCTCGCTGTGGTGAATTATTGCCAAGGACGGAACCAATGGTGGGATCTAGCAGCAGCGATTTCTGCAGAATGCATAGATTTTGGCAACGTTAGTAGGAAAGGTCATCTTCAAGCATTGTTTTCGTGATGCAAATTCTGTAGCACATGAGCTAGCTAATTTCAGTTTTCGTAATAAGTGTGATGATAGTTGGACTAATGAGCCTCCTGGGTTCTTAATTTGCCAACTAGTAAACAATGTAACTGTTTTTTAAGTTAATAAAGGTAGCCATGATGGCCTTTCCTCCAAAAAGAAAAAGAGATGAGGACCACGTGGTTGTTTTTTGTTGGTAAAGTGGATGTCCGAGCTCCCGCATAGCGCCCCCCCCCAACCACACACACACACAACTTCCTTCTAGTTTACGAGAAAACAGACGTCTAGACCGCTCCGCGGAACAAGGGTCCCCATTGGATGACAAAAGTTGCTCAGACATTATAATCTCGACATATACCGGAGGTTTGAGGGTCTTCTTTGGAGATGCCCTTATGCACAAACTGAGAGCTGTTTGTCTTAACTTTAAATTTAGAATCAATTTTTAATGATTATAGGCATGATAAATTTTCAATTTACTATTTCACCATAGAAAAACACTATTAGTGGACTACTGGTATTTAAATCCTCTGTTTGTGAAAAGAAGGTGAAAGTTTTAGCATACCTACTATCATAATCTTTGTGACGGCCCTCCTGGTACCTGGAATAAGACATGACATTTATGAGTAAAACCTCAATTGTCCAATAATAATACTCCCTCCGCTCAAATTGAGCTGCCTAAACGTCTTATATTTAGGAACAGATGGAGTACATTGGTTGTTTTTTCCAAAAGAAAGAGATAGGCGTAGTTTATGGATCTTCAATATTTTGCGAATGAAATATGTATGGAAATAAATAAATAAATTCCAGGATATGAAGAACGATAGAACATGGACTACATATGTGACTTTCTTTTGATCGAATACAGGTTTGGCAAAAAAAAACATGGGTGACATCTCACTAGTCATTTTAAAATGTATTCCAAGTCTTCAACTATACTCCAGCTTGTCTGACGCCAGGAGAAGGAGCCAGAGACGACGGAGAAGGACATGGAGAAGGAGCGGCCGGAGAAGGCGGCAGAGGACGAGCTAGAGCCTGCAGGCTTCGACATGGACAATGTCATGGCGGAGTTCGATTCGGCCCAGGTGGACCACTTGGCGCAGCAGCAGGCGCTCCATGAGTCCTTTGGGTCGGAGTACGAGGTGGAGGGCAACCACCCCTTCCTCCGCCGCCGGAAGCAGGAGATCGTCGAGATCTTCACCGAGTTTGTGGAGGACGACGAGCCGGAGGTGTGCCCGACCGCCAATGACCACGAGACCGGCGACTCCGGCACCAACTTCCTCAGCATGCCCGGCGAGGATTCTCAGTTGTGTAGTTGTAGTAGAAGTTGTATGTATATCATGCCGTGGCATGGTTTTCAATGGAACTAGTTATCATGAAATGGCTACTATGGTTGTTGGACATGGAAATTGGGGTATGCCCGGCCATTGTCCGCGGGCTTTTGGCAACTCATATTAGGTATGTATGGTTGTAGATGCTCTTAGCAGCCATTGATGCTGGTGTTGAGAAGAAATCATGTGTCCAACACGCGGAAGGCAAGAGGGAGAAATTGTAAATAACCTATTTTACCAAATGAAAGACCTCCATTATTTGCCTGTGGTACCTAATCTCTCCCTAATAATAAAGCACGGATTGGGTCTCCGGGTTCACCGTCGTGGCCTTTAAGTATTCAACCCGCAGTCACGTCCTAATTGAATAACGATTCGTGATCAAAAAAAGTGTCCCGAGCATATGCTGCATCGCCCCCGCCGCAGCCCACCCCGCCGCCTGACCTCGCCTCGCACCGGAGGCGACCACCACCATCCTCGCCGCTCCCTCCCCTCCCCTCCCCCAGCCCAATCTAGATGTCTAACCTGCCCCCTCCCATCTCTGAGCATAGCATGCTCCGTCGGCGGCGGCGGCAGCGGCGGCTCCTTCTGGCCGGATTGAGGCGCGGAGACCCATTCTCCTCTCATCTGGTTGGATCGCCTCCTCCGGTAGGATCTCCTCTCCGAGCTGGATGTTGGGCACGAGATCCCTGCTCTATGGATCGCCCTCTTTATTCCCCTCTCATCTGGTTGGATCCCCCTCTTTATTCCTATTATAGCGCAACACATTCCATCCTTATTCAGACATCTCTTTTATTTCTTGCCAAGCTTGTTCCTTGTGTACTTGCGGACATATATAAATTGATGTAATTTCATGTAAAGCAGCGATGTGGTACTATTGATTAATACGAGCTAAATACTCCCTTTTGATAGAACTGAATGATAGGCGAAAGCAGCGATGTGGTACTATTGATTAATACGAGCTAAATACTCCCTTTTGATAGAACTGAATCATAGGCGAGCTGGTACCTTACTTACCTGCGAAAACTGGTGGCGCGGGTTCGATACTCCTGCACCACATTATTTTTTGGCTGATTTGAGCGATGCATCATCAATGGGCCGGCCCACGTGCGAGATGTACGGACGAAAATCTAACGACGGACCGTCGATCAGATTCGGTTTTTACCACGAATAAGTTTTAAAATTCAAAGTGAAAGCGTAAAATCACGGAAAGAAAGCGCATTGTGACGGTGAACCCGGAGACCCAATCCGTGCTTTATTATTAGGGAGAGAGGAGAGATATAGAAGAAGCAACTGAGATGGAATTATGGAAGAAGAGGCTAACACCACACACATCCAGATTCCAGTAAGTACATATATATTATTATTCCAAGTACATTCACTTTGGCACCAGTTCAATATTTTGTCATCCAGAGCAACAATTCAAGCTTTGTGCTATTCAGTCGTGTTAATTCTGGATATTTTTGGATTTGGTTCTGTTCTGGGTTCCATTAGTTCAATTATGGGCAATAGTGGCCATTTAGTTCCGTTCAAGTTCAGTTCTGGGTGCCAGCAATAGTTGTCATTTAATTTAGTTCAAGTTTAGTTTTCGCTGCCATTTAGTTCAATTCAGTTAGGAGCAACAATTGACATTCAGTTCATTTCAGAATTCTGCATATGTACTTCTGTCCAATTCTGCACTTACACAAAGCTTACTGGAACACTCATTTACTCATAACATTCAAGCAAACACTGAAAATTTTTACCATTAATTTTGTTTTTACAGATGTACAAGTAGTAACTGCAATTCCTATTCAGTCGTAACAATAATATTTAGTGATCTCAATTTTCATGCCATGCTGAATTAAATTCAGCTAACATCAGCGATTTAGTTGGACGCTTCCTGCACTTTCAACTTTATAAAATGATTGTTTGCGATCAGCAACTCATTAGACGGCGGTGGCAGTGGCGTGATTGGCCCACTTGAACACAAACCACAGGACGTCAACAACACAGGGCCTATGGAACTTTGTCCTCTGGTCCAACCATTGCTTCTCCTCGTGACACCTGTGGTCTACGGTGACAGGGCCTTGGCTGGCGGCTAATGCCACGAGGCCTCGGAGCCGGACTTGTGCTCCTCCTCTTGGGAGTTGTCGCCAGTGCGGTGGCCCTGAAGCCGGTTGGACACGTCTTGTGTGCGCTAGGGCAGTGGCATCGCAGAGGATGAAACCAACACTGATTGAGAGCGGCCTCGATGGTGTGGTGTAGCTGACCACGACCGTGGGGATGGGCGTGCCGGACGCGTGAATGGAAACGGTGAGTCCATGCCGAGCCCTCCTTTGGTGAGCGAACAACGACGACGAGTGTAGGGGAACTCAAGAAAGGAGGGTTTTTTCAGAGCTGGAGCGCCACTTTCCCTCTCCCTTCCATTGGACTGGGTTGCATCATGCTTTTGGGCCGATCCTGCTCTGTGTTTCCACGGGCTCCACCTGCTGTCGTGGATGCGCAAAGAATGGGATACACACATCCAATAAATTGTATGCAAGTAACATGAGTCTTCTACTTTTCAGTTTTTTCCCTGCTTTGATGCTGATTATCCTTTTCTATATGCAGTCGCTAGGCGCTTGGTACTACAACTTCTACATCTCGACGACTTTGGACAATAAAGGTGAGGCCCTTTGTATCTCGATGGCAACTCTACAACGGATGTTTTGCTTTCAGGCATATGTAATTACACCACTTTGATTGCCGACTGTCTTCGACAGCGACGATGCTCTAC
Organism: Triticum dicoccoides; assembly: GCF_002162155.2. Taxonomy (NCBI): domain Eukaryota; kingdom Viridiplantae; phylum Streptophyta; class Magnoliopsida; order Poales; family Poaceae; genus Triticum; species Triticum dicoccoides. Next base: position 749,692,587 of record NC_041386.1, on the reverse strand, counting down.
CTGGGCGTGGTCTAACTCTACCTCGGCCAGGTGTGGTGCCACGAGGAAGCACCCAAGGTACATGTGTGTGTGTGTGCGCGCGCGCAAATATAGATTAACTACAGATAAGTACTTCGGTCCCATCAGTCGCCACCAAGTAAATCAGCAGCAGCCAGCAGTACAACAATTCGGTTTGACATTTGATTTATGCTGGGTAATTTGAGGTGTGCCTGTTGGTTATGCCATTTATCTTTTTTCTGTCAAGCAATTGTTTTCTATTGCTGTGATAGGCCTGAATCAGTTTTTGTTTTTTGTATACACCGAGATGAAGCTGAAAGTTATGACGATCAGATCAAACACCAAAAGTTGTAACTCGGATATACCATGATATTTTGAATGGTGTGCTACCTTAATAGCTTTCAATGGTATGTTGTCTGTTCAATTCCGAAAATAAGATTTGTGGTAGGTTGACCTGTTGACAGCTTTCAATGCTACTGTATGTTGTTTGTTCAACTCCGGTCACCGAATCTGAATTTCCATACAAAACCAAGATTTGTTCTAGGTAATTATTTAGGCACCAAGCAACAAGTGCATGGATTTAAAATATGCACACAACGACAAACATTTGTGTGGATTTTCTGTAGGTGTCTCTGTTGACCTGCATGTTTGCCTGATGAGTGAAACATAAGTGATTCCAGTTCTACATATATGTAACATGCTATTTTTGTTGGCTTATATTAACATGGGAACCGGGTAAGTTTCTGCAAATGTATTCTTTTGGTTGTTTTGTGTCATTTGTATCCCGGTCAACAATTTGAGAGATTTACTTTGAGTAAATTCATGGTCTGAACTGGCTGTAGTATTCATTGATCAAATAATTGTCGTCTAACGAGTGTTATTGATAAAGGAGGAGCTTGAGAAAATGAAGGTAACTATGAAGCTTCCTCTATACATGATAAGTGGGCGAATGCGAAATACAACAGGAGTTAGAGAAAGGCACACCTTGCACTTATCGTTTCCTGAGTGCCAAAGAAAGGCTCACTGAAAGTATCAAATTTATTTGATGTGAGGTAGTGACAAGCTTTAGAGTTCAAGCTTTTAGTGGAGTGCTTTTATGCATATAATCTTAATATAATTCATAATTGTAAATAATGGGAAGCACACAGTGGTACATACATTGTATGCATTGTGAAAGAAAATATTTTTATAATCGTGCTTGTGTTTAACAAGAATTGGTAGAAACAATTATGTTTTAATTTTAATGAATATATATTACACCTTTTGTATAAACTAAGTCATATTGTCGCACTATCATTTTCTTTCCTTTTGTTTGTTGGTTCACCTTTTTTCTTCCGTTGCAACGCACGGGCTATTTTGCTAGTAAACATAAAAAGATAAGTGGAATCTTTTTACAACGAAATTCAAATCAACTGACCTCTCGTACCAGCTGCTGGTCCCACGGCGACGGGCCCGGAGGATCCGGTGTTGGACGGGAACCTGGAATCTCTGTCATTGAAGAACTGGAATAGTTCGGACCTCAAGGTGCAGCGCGGACCAGCCAGCCTCGCGCCCCGCGTGTTCCGCAGGAACGTGGTCCGCCACATGCCCATGAGGCCTTGTAGGCAGTTTCGGCACTGCGGCCGCGACAGGTCCACCGCGCACTGCGCCGCCGAGTAGATCGCGTGGAACCCCGGCTCGGTCCCTGCCGAATACCCCATGGCGAACATCCTGGAGGAGTTGTCCACCGCATACTTCACCATGGAGCTTAACAGGTCAGTGAGGGCCCAGTCGTAGCCGACGACGTCCCCGTTGGTGATACCTAGAGCGCTCACGGACGATACCACGCCGGAGTTGCCGTTGGGGTCGAAGAAGTTGTGGTCGGCTAGGCGGACGTAGCACTGGTCGTAGCAGAGGGCCACGTCCCTGCTGCGGTTGCAGGCTGTGGCCGCCTCGTGACCAGCCCAGGTGACGCACTCGTAGCACATCCTGGCGCTGACGTCGCCTCGGCAGAGAATCAGGGCCCAGGCAGTGTCCGGCGCGGCACCGAGGGATCCTTTGGCGAATAGGGTCGGCGACGAGGAGGCGTTATGGCGGAGGGTGCCGAGGAGGTCTAGAAGATTGGTCTCGTATGTGCTGCCTGCCGAGTAGTTGCCTTGGCCTCTGCCGCAGTTGGTCCACGGCTGTGCTGCGGCGAGCGGAATTAGCACGAGGAGCAGGAGAGCATGAATAATAATCATGGAGGAAGAGTAGGCGCCGGGCATGTAGCAGGTGTGAAGGCTGAAGAGAGGAGGAGGAGGAGGAGGAAGCAAGTTGGATCCCTAGCTAGCTAGCTTTCAAGGAGTAATTCTCCCCGTGAAGAGAAGACTCAAGAGAGGAAGACTTGCAAGTTGCATGCAACGCGTCACGTTGGGGCCACTCCCTCTTTCAAATATTACTACTCCTTGTTGTTATTGTTGTTGTTGTTGTTGTCGTTGGGCCATGTTATTCAAACTTGCAACGTCACTCTGGGTCCTCAATAGTTAGGCCGATCAACTGCTAGCTAGGCTGCCTGTTAAAGCTGATCTTTCAAGAAACCATCCTCAACAGTTGTTTACTTGTACTCTAGGCTGTTCAAAGCTAGCTAGGCTAAATATCAGTATAATTAACAGATTCTTTAACAAGATTATAACAACTTAACACGATGAGATGTGGACATAAAAATGTAAGAATACATATACACGGTATTGACCCACATTACATAATATAAGGTGGCTAGTATCATCTTAATTTCACGGCAATGTGGGTCCAAACATTTTAGATGGGGCTTCAAAAGAAGAATTCTGAAAACACGAGCCGCTTGTTGTATAAGACCTTGTATCGCTCTAGCCACCAAGCTTGCGCTTAGCTGTTCCATGGTCCGCATGCAATATATATTGACCGAAACTGGACAAGACCTTTTCCCAGAAAACGCGAGGGCAACTGTAGAGACTCGTGCAACTAGAGCTGGTGTTGATGAGTTTGTAACAGACGCTGTTATGCCTTTTCTTACATACTGAACCGACATGCAAATTCACTGCATCATATTAGCAAAAGCAACGACGGCTACAGCATGCTCACACACTCTTGCTCCATCCATTTATGTTCATTTGCACGGCGCAGGTCCACCATGCATCAGTGACATTGGGAGATGTCATCAAGCTAAAAACGGCAGCCAAAACACTAAAGCGGGTAAGCAGCAACACACTCAGTTCCGAAAATTATTCCTTCTATGCTTTGTTCTATAGTGGAAGTGCTCTTATATAAGATGATCTGCTGGTGATCTAATTCAACAATGTTCGCAATAACTCTGCATCTGACTGAATTTTGACATCCCCAATGCAGAAGCAGTGACTGAATTTCGTGGAGCAGCTGCAAAACCGGCCGAGCTAAGTGTACCGTTGTTACGACAAGGATGGAACATATCCATGTAAACCTCAACTACTAGTTTGTTGCCATCCCCCGTATCAACATCCAATAGTTGTTTACTTGTAGGCTAGACTGTTCAAAGCTTGGTTAGCAGTATAATAAACAGATTCTTGAACAAGATAATTGAACAGTAGGTAAGCCTAACGCGCCAACGTCTTGTCGTTTTGTATCCAATGCCTGCATATAAGCCTCGTCAAAGATATACGGTAACAAACAAGTGGCTCAATTATTAGTCGATGCTACAGTTGTCTCTCTCATGCATTATGCAGGAGCGGCATATATATTTTAGCAAACTAACGCACAAATTGCTCTTCAACATACTGATCATTTTACCATTTGGGAGCTCCGCTACTTTTATCCAAAAGTGGCTGGCTCTTTTTTCAGTTTTGGCCCCGTTTGGGAGCTCTGTAATCTTATACCGGTGCAAGCAGTTTACCCCTGTAAATTCCTATGCACTACAAATACAGCAATACACTGTAAAACTGAATACATTTCCGCTTGGAAGATGGTGTTCTGTTAAGGTGTACAATGGTTGATAAGATAGTCTTATCTTAAGTCTTGCATGAAATTTAGAGATGGGAAAAGCTAAGAATTCATCTCTTGTCTTCTCTTAAATAAGAGAAGACAAGCCTTTCTTGTAATTTTTCTCTCCTTCACCTCATTATTTATCATACGTGGCATTCCTAAGATAAAACCATTGTACATGCCCTAAGGCCCCGATTGGATCGTCGTTTCACAACAATATACACTTGTAAAATATACACAACTCCGTTAGTCGTTCCTTTTCCAGGTGGAAATCATGACTCGTGAAATACACTTGTAGAATATACACAACTCCGTCCGTCGTTCTTTTTCCAGGTGGAAATCATGTTATGACCCGTGAAATACACCTGTAAAATAAATACGGGTGTAAAATGTTAGAGCATCTTTAGCAGACACCGTAAAAGTTCGACCTTTAAAACATGTATACAGAGCGCCTAAAACTGGTTTTATAGGTTGAAAACGGTCACGATAGAATAGATACACTAAAACTGGCCCTTAAAAGAGCATCTACCAGTGGGACCCACTTTTTCCAAATTTTATTTCTTTTCTCTTCCTCGCGTGAGGCTTCTCCTTATCCTTACGCACGGACTGGTCGAGGCCCGACCCGCCGCTGCCCCTCTACACTACTAGGAAAATACTTATAGGTAGACATTTAGCAGTAGTGTGGGTTATATACCCCACGCTACTGGTGTGTACCAGTGGCGCCTGGTAAATAACGCGCTATTGCTACTTAATAACAGCAGCGTTTGTTAGCTTCGGCCGCACTGTTGTTACATGGGCCGCAGGGCAAAAACGGTAGCCCACTTAGCTATAGTGTTTGCTTTGAATGGGCGCTACAACTAGTGGGCATAGCAGTAGCGCCGGCCCGTAC
>NC_041386.1:749681648-749687364 GCF_002162155.2 Triticum dicoccoides | reverse complement strand
CCGCCTCCCCACTCCCCTTGCTGCCCCTACGCGGCGCTCCGCCCCCTCTGTTAATTAGTATCACATATGGATTAATAGGATTAGTATCATATGCATCTCTAGATCCTACTGTCAATTAGTATCACATATCATCTTATATGTTACTAGATCTTAGGATTTGGCATGCACACATGAAGTGTTGTTCGTATATGCAGTGTGCTGGCCTTTCCTGTTTCCTCGCGTGATTGGGGAGAGAGTAGAGAGAGGGGTTAGGTGAGAGAAGTAGAGGCTTTTGGTTGCTCACCGAAACTTGGCTTTTGTTTAGTGTTGCGCCGCTCGACGAAGGGGACGGGCCGCAGAGGCGCAGACCAGGCCTGAGTTGGGCTAGAGCAGGCATATTAAATTGAGGCCAGAGCGGTTGATGCAAAGGGGAGCATGCACTTGCAATCTTGTTTCATTGCCTTTTAGGAGTAGTAGGAGGTTAGCCGGTGACGGCATCGATCCACCAGCACCCGGCCGTTAATGGAATGATGGACCCAAAACGCTATTCATCTGATGCTGTTAGTGAGCCCATTTTTGGTAAATTTCAGAAAAAGAAAACACGGAGAGACAGAGAGTTGTATCTTATCTAAAAGGGGGGTGTTTGCCTTTTATAGTTTTAATTATTGTGCATCTGATGCCAAAGATGGAATGGATGTTTACTTATTGTGTTTTGTGAATCTTGTGCCGTGCTGTTTTGAAAGATTCTAATTAAGCTGGTTCAACTTTTGGATGTGGGAATAGATAAAGTGTTCCCGTGCATTGATCCACTTAGTTCAGTTGTCCTTGATGAGGATGGAAGTGTTTTTACCCTTGTGTCAGGGCTGGGAGTTGTCCTTGATGAGGATGAAAGAGTTATTGCTCTGCTTTGCCATGCCTGCAGAGATAATGCATAATTGATATTTGTGTAGTTGCCTTTTAGGAGTTATTGATAATTGATATTTTGCTTTAGGGAAATGGCGCCACCACCACCACCACCATGTCGACGGTGCAAGTCAAGGTGCGCCAGCAGCCTTGTAACTGGCACGCTGTTCGGCATCTACTTTGAGTCTAGTTTTCTTCATGCGGCGGCAATAAATTATACTCCCTCCGTCCGAAAATACTTGTCATCAAAATGGACAAAAAGGGGTGTATCTAGAACTAAAATACATCTAGATACATCCCTTTTATTCATTTTGATGACAAGTATTTCCGGACGGAGGGAGTATGAAACTAGTAAGCACTATTTTGTTTTTAGTGTTATTGGCATTAATGCATCGTGTATATATCATTTTTATTTTTGTACACAGATCGTCCCATGCAATGTGAGGTCGGAATTCAACAAGCTGACCGGAGAGGCTCCTGGGGGCCCCTGCATTATGGAGGTCGAGAAAGGACAAAATATGACGCAGGTGGGAGGAGATGGATGGGTCCGTTTCATCGCCCACATGTGTATCACCAGTGGTGAGTTGATCAGCTTCTCCTTCAGAACAGAAAGACCCAAGCTGGACGTCATTTATGTTAACAAAGCAGAAGATGATGTAGATGATGAGGATGATGAGGATGATGAGGATGATGACGACCCACTTGATGAAGCCATCATAGCTCAAAGAATGAGGTTGAGCGAGGAGGAGGTGTGCAACCTATGGGACATCATTCCGCCACGTGCTGACTTCGTCGGGGTGCCACTCGTGACCTGCCTGACAAGTACCATGGTTGATCGGGATATCATGGTATGTGCATTTACTGTTGTAATTTGATGATATACTTTATTGTTATACTTAGTGTAGAGTCCAATGTTATATATGCTTAGTGAATCTTATATGCTTTATTGTTATACTTACTGTAGAGTCCGATGATATATATGCTTAGTGAATCTGATGATCTATATACTTAGTGACTCCGATGATATATATGTTTCATTGTTATACTTAGTGTAGACTCCGATGATATATATGCTTAATGAATCTTATATGCTTAGCGAATCCGATGATCTATATGCTTAGTGAATCCGATGATATATATGCTTTATTCTTATACTTAGTGTAGAGTCCGATGATATATATGCTTAGTGAATCCGATAATCTATATGCTTAGTGAATCCGATGATATATATATGCTTCGTATAGAATCCAAAGAACTATTAATAATTTAGAATCCATATATACTTATTAGTAGAATTCATGCTTAGTAGAAATGTAGTACTGACTTTTGATAGTGTAGAATGTGTGAGGCTACTTATTAATTGATATGTTTTTCTTATTCAGAAATTGCCAAAGAGCCTATCTAAGAGTTGTGGTATCAAGCTTGATGAAGAAGGCTCTGTTGGAATACGCCTTACCGCGAGGGGCTCCGTCACCACCTATACGTACGGCGTGGACACGGACGGTCGCACACACTTCAACTCGGTTGGGTGGAAGAGCTTCCTCGTCGGCAAGAATCTTCATGTTGGACAGGCAATCCTAATTACAGTCAGGAACACCCACCGCCTAGGCTTGAGGATGATGATCGTCATCGATATCATCTAGAACTACATATGCATGCGTCTGGCTGCTGAACCATATATATGCTAGTATGACTACCTAGTAGACATATCAACTATGATTTATCCATGCATTGTTGACTACTATATATGAGTTTGTGAGATTGTGTGGTTATATTAAATGTGGTATTGTCGTTAATGTTTGTGCGATGGTTCTGTGAACTTAGTTTATTTGCACTGGACTTGTCTTGATTTCCATGAATATTGCATCTGACTTCTTTTTATTATTTTTAATTTCTATTTGCCTAGTTGTAGAGTGGGGAGAAAATAGGGCGCTACTACTATGTGACGATAGTAGTAGCGTTGGTAGAGAAAGAGGCGCTACTACTAAGTATTTTAGCTGCAACAATTGTTTAGAAACGCGCTACTGTTAAATAATAAATGTAGCGCCCTAGCAGTAGCGCGGGTACCCGCGCTACTGGTATGTAGAAAACCAGCGCCACTAGTAAGGTTTTCTCTAGTAGTGCTAGCCTACCGTCGCCGCCCACCCGCTGCCCCTTCGGCCTGCCGCTGCCGCCCATCCTCTGCCCTCCGGCTGACCCATCCCGGGCCGCACATCCGCTCTCCACCGCAGTCACATGCACCGCCGCCCCCTTCCAGCGTTACCCGCGCATGGTCACCGCGAGCTAGCGCCCGAGGAGGAGTAGTTGGGGGCTGCTCCCCGAGTGCGCGAGCCCGGCCCCAGGACCGCATCCGCTCGCCCGCCATGGCCGCACGCACACGCGAGCCCAGCACCAAGCCCGCATCCCGTCGCTCTTCCTCGCATCGAGCACGAATGGGATCAGCCGTGGCCGCATGGACGAGCGTGATCCTTTTGCAGTGCAGAATTTTGTTGGAGCTGGGAGGAATTGACGGCTGGAGACGGGTGGTACGTACGGCGGCGCGCGGGGAGAGGGCGATGGAATCGGCCAGCTTGTGGCCTTTTTTTAGATCGGCCATCATGGCCTGTATAACGTCCTCGGACCTATAGAAGTAAGCATTGGAGGCTCACGTTTTCGATGGCCTATAAAATGTATAAGGGTCCGCGGACTTTTACCGTGTCCGTTCTGGATAAAAAAAAGGCTAAAACCATAAACCCGTCGGAATTTTACAGGTTTGGCCTTTTTAACGAGTATGCTAGAGATGCTCTTACATCCATACCAAGCAGAAAAGCAAGACATTGGCTTGCTGAGCTACTGGCCTCGCTACAGGCAATAAAAAACAAGAACAGGACTTGATATAAACATGACATAGGTTAAGGCAGTATGAAGTGTCAGCAAACACTTGCATATTTGTTGCACATGTTCTTTCATAATTTCACTAAAAGAGTGCTAAATTGCAATGAAAATTCCTCATTCGTCAGTTTAATGTGTAAAATGGAAGTCTTTTCATTTCAATTTAAGGCTTTCATTTGGAAATGGAAGCTTTTCAATTTCAATTTACGGTTTTTAATTTGGAAATTGAAGCCTTCTAATTTCCTTTTTATTTGCATTCATTTCAGGTGCTAAGCTACTTAACCATCGATAGTCCTATTGTTTTCTGTCTCTCAATGAGTAGTAAGATGAAGGATGCCCCTGAAATGATTGATGAACTGGTTATGGAGAGGAACAATTTTCATTTCCTAGAACATGCCGAGGTACCAAGCATCGATCATCCGCAGACATACTCTCATATTGATGAATCCAAGATTGTGGGCAGATAGGATGAGAAGGAACGAGTGGTGAAGATATTGCTTGAGCACTCCAACAATAGTAGTGATGATGCTAATAATAATGTCATGGTTCTCCCCATAGTTGGTATGGGGGGATTGGCAAGACTACCCTTGCCCAACTTGTGCACAATGATGAGAGGGTGAAGCATCATTTTGAGTTAGTCTTATGGGCATGTGTCTCTGACAAGTTTGTTATTGAAGAAATAATCCGATCTGTAATAGAAGTGGCCACGATGAAGAAGTGTGGTCTCACTCACATGGAGACATTGCAGAAGAATCTTTGTGAAGTTTTGGGCAAGAAAGGGTACCTCCTAGTGTTGGATGATGTTTGGAATGAAGTTGGGCAAAAGTTGGAGGCTATTAGATCATTGCTAAACTCACATGCTGGTCTTGGTAGTTCTATAATTGTGATAAGCCGTAGCGATCAAGTTGCTTCTATCATGGGCACACTTCCTCCACATCACATATCACTTCTAAATGAGGATCAATCATGGGAGCTTTTTCACATAAACACGTTTGGAAGGGGAGTGGAAAAGCAAGAGGAATTGATTTCAATGGCTAAGAGTATTGTAGACAAGTGTATGGGATTACCTCTTGCTATCAAAACCATGGCAACTTTACTTCATTCCAAGCATCACAATCAGTGGTTTTCTGTTCTGGAAAGTGATGTCTGGACGAATGATGTACTAGCAACTGGGATTATACCTTCATTACAGTTGACCTATGATCACTTGTCATTTAAAGGAAAAATATGCTTTTCTGTTTGTGCCATTTTCCCAAAAGATAGCCTGATGAATAAGGACACGTTAATCCAGCTATGGATGGAAATGACTTTGTTGCATTAGAAGAAAGAGGCCAACAAATTTTTGATGTGCTAGTTTGGAGATGTTTCCTACAAAATGTGGACGTTCGAAAGAATAGATTCATCCACCGACCAACTACTTGCAAGATGCATGATCTTGCTGATTCCGTAAGCGGAAATGATTGCTCAGTTCTGCAAAAACCTTCATTATGGCAGCTGCCCTCCCTCGTGAACTTGTATTTGAATAATTTTGATAGCTTGGCAAGTATATGCATTGTTAATCATGATACACACAATGGGGAATCATATATTTCTCCACCACCTTTTTTGGTAAATTGGAAACTATGGTAGTTTCAAACACGCCTAAGCTAGAGAGATGACACCAAGAGATGGTGGGACAAGTAGCGGATGTATCATTCCCTCGTCTCAAGAATCTAAATACTTCTAAATGCCAATGCTAGCAAGCATGCCCAAGGTGCTCCCTTTGCTTGAAGATCTAATGGTGAAGGTGGCAAGAGACAAGTCCTTTTACCATCTGATGAATCTGCCTGTGTAGTCTAATCTTGAGTGCAAAGGTTCCATTAAAGTGGAACCTGTAGTTGGTCGGCTGATTGGTGATGACCTTCATTTCTCTATGTCTATTGATTCTTATGTGTTCCTAAGACTGAAGGGTTTGGCGGACAAT
>NC_041386.1:749672180-749681356 GCF_002162155.2 Triticum dicoccoides | reverse complement strand
TTCTCATCTGAACCATGCCAAATGCAACGAGATATATGGAACCATTTTGGTTTGGTTGAAGGAATGTTGGTTTCATGCATCAATAATATAGTACAATGGCTAGCGGCAAAATTGGGAAACTTGAATCGTCTTCGAGATCTACATTTTTCTGGGAGGTAATAACACTGGTAGTCACTAAACTTGTATTGTATGTGCAGTTTAGTGCTACATCTTTGAAAGTACGGTTTTTCGGTCAGAAAACTTGCGTTTCGGTGCATCTATGGTCACTCTGGTTGACTGCCCGCGTATTCATCGATTGTGTGGCATGCCACGCAAGTAGTGGCCCATTGTCAGTGACACAGGCCGGCCGGGGGAGGCGCGTGCGTGGAGTTTTTGCATAGAACCCCCAGATGTTATTTTATTTTGCGCAAAAAAGCCCCTGCTGGTACCAAAGGAAAGAGATGGTAGAAATGCTTGTACAAAAGATATGAGTACATGTAACTGAACAAAATAGTCTCATAGCCCAAATAGCTAGATGGACTGGGTTGTTGATAGCACGGCCTGGGTTCGAATCCTGGGTCACTCTTTTTTTTTGGTCTATGACAATTTTCATATCTGCAGACTGTATTTGAGCATGAAAATCTCAGTAAACATATGTGCAGACTGAATTTGTTGCAGACTGTATTTGAGCACGAAAATCTCAGTAAACATATGTGCAGACTGAATTTGGGCATATGACAGTAAACACATGTGGAGACTGAATTTACTACAGACTGTATTTGAGCACGAAAATCTCAGTAAATATATGTGCAGACTGAATTTGGGCATATGACAGTAAACACATGTGGAGACTGAATTTAGGCATAAAAATCAGACAGAAAAATGCATATGTAGAGGAAGATAGATAGCTCCATAAGCAGTCATAGCTCCAAACTGGGAGAAGTAGCGAACGTCATCCATACTAAACGGGGAAATTACTACTGACAAAAGCATGGTTCATTTTCCATCTAAAACCTAAACAGAACCAAGGTCTTTTTTCCTCTTTACCCCAACAAAAGGAGCAGTTCATTCATGAACTATTCTACACAGAAGTTCATTTATGAACTTCATAACTTCATCACTTGGTCATCCAACTAAAGAGATAGGAAATCATGCATGTCCAGAGGCCAGCCTTCTCGAAACAAGCCATCTTGGGGTGCATTTTGGCTCACAAGTACCTCTTCTTCTCCTTGCATAAAAGGTGGTGGTTGTTGGCTGCTTTGTCCATCATGTCCAAAAAGCAAGTTGTAGAAGCCTGGAGCAGCAGCCCTTGCTCCTCTGGGATGATTACTTCCACTTGGATGATTGCCACCTCTAGTTGCACTTGGAGTAGTTCCTCCACTTGTTGCATTACTTGCACTTCTTCCTCCCCTTCTTGCATTGCTACCACTTCTGCCACCCCTTGTTGCATTGCTTCCACTTCTTCCTCCTCTTGTTGCATTGCTTCCACTTCTGCCACCCCTTGTTGCATTGCTTCCACTTGTTCCTCCTCTTGCTGCATTGCTTGTACTTCTGCCTCCTCTCATCCTGCCCCTGGACATGGCTGTTGTCACCCTACCTATAGGGATTGTGTCCCTCGCATTAGCAATAAAGCTAGACTCAGGCAGGGGACCAAAGTCCATAGGTGCAGGGTATGTAAATTTTTCCTGCCAATATAGTTAACAGATAACATATCATATGAGAAACTGATAAGACAGAAAAATAATCCAAAAAGAACCAGCACTGCATATTTTACCCTTTCCTGCATCTTATAAACCATAGAGTCTGGAGTTTGTGTTGGATCAAGTTGTGGGTAAACTCTGTGTGGCATAATGTTCTACAAAAGTACAAGTAATATATCAATGCACTGCTTACATGATTACAAAGAGAAGTTAAGAAAATATGTAAGAAACTAACAACAAGTATGCTTGGATCATCATCATATTCTTCTTCTGATTCCCCAGGTGCTTCCTTAGTAGGTGGTTGAGTCACATGTTTGTAATGCCCTTTCTTTTTATGATCGGCACCCCCACAAACAGAGCAATGCATGCTAACACCATGCTTGGTCAACTTCCTCACTCCTTTCTTACCCTTCTTCTCCTCTGGATCTTTTTTCCGGCTTTTCTTTGGCCTGCCCATTACTTTGGTGTATATGGGTGGAAAAACAGGATTGCCATGCATCTTTTCCCATTCCTCTGGATCCCTCATTGGCCTCATATCCTGCCTGTCACTCATAATGGTGAATGTTGATGTATTGATTATATTAAGGTCATCCTTCAAAGAGGCTAGAAACCACTCCCAACTGTGTGTTGACTCCACTTCGCACATGCCAAATGCTATAGGGAAGATACAATCATTTGGATCAATCCCAACTGCTGTCAATATATTCCCCTTATATCTTGTTTTGATGTGACAACCATCAAGGAAAATTATTGGTCTGCAGCCCTTCAAAAAACCCCTCTTACATGCATCATAAGGCCAGTATAATGTTGAGAAGTGGTCCTTTGTGACCTTGGCCTTGTCATCAAACACTTCCTTTGTGCACAAGAAAAATAGGCTCCCTGGATTGCTCCTTCTCAACTCCTGCCCATAGTCCCACAAAGTGTTGTATTGATCATCATCTTCTCCCCTGATTTCTTTAACAGCTGCTCTTCTTGCCCTTCCCAGCTTACTTCTGTGAGCAGCTAAGTTAAATTCTTGTTCCACCTTCTCTGAAAATTTCATTAACGGCATTTTCTCATTGCCTCTGAACTCTTCTCTGAACTGTTTAGTAAGAAATGGAGCAGTAAGCACTTTCAGATCCCAAGCTTTGGTGCAAGTATGTTTGTCAGTATACTTCTTGCTCTGAATGCAGTTCGATTTGTTGTCTTTGCCTGCCTTCAAGTACCAAGTATAGTCATCCTTGCATACTGCCTCTAATGACCTGTTAGTATTTCTGAGCTTCCTCACCTTCACTCTATTTCTGACACTGTATGCATTGAGAGCATGTCTCAGCTCTATCATGTTTGCAAAATACCATACCTAGCTTAAACACTGGTGCATTCAGGTCCATGGTAGGGTTGAAAACACTGAATTTATGCTTCAACTTCTCTTTCTCTTCTCTTGACATATTCAAATGACTGTCCTCCAGTGCATCTTCTGGGAGTTCTGCTTCATAGTCAGCAAATTCAGTCTTCTCTCTGTGGTCATCTACATTTTTGTCAACATGTGCATCAAACAGGTCATCATCACCATCTTGCACATCAAAGTCACTCTCATAAAAATCCTCATCTGTTAACTCATCCTGAACATCACCCTCTTCTTCAGTGCTCTGACCATGCTCCTCTCCTTGCTCCTCATCCACTGCAGCTATAAACCCAGAACTAGATCCTTCACCATATGACATCCTCCTCTTTGATTTCCTTGATACATTCTGTCTTGGACTCTTTCCTTTCTCTGAGCAGCTAACATTTTCTTTTCCATTGGTTTTTGTGGGAGTAATGACCTTAGGCAGTTCCGTCACTCCAGTAATCAAAACATCATCATCTGACGGCTGCAAAGTTTCACCATGATCTACTACAAGTAGTAGGTTCTTGTGCTCTACTGTTGCAGTAATCATAAGCACCATATCTGCATCACATTGCAGAAGCTTAAGCCCATCAGCAACTGTCTTCCCTGGTTGGCACCAATACACATCTAATTTGGAGGCTTCCATGTCATGTCCCAGTTGTGAAAGAAAATCCTTGATCCATAACATTGACCATGTGTCACTCTCACACATGTCAAACCAGTCAACCTCATAATCCATGTAAGTCTTGTTGTTCTCACTCGCACAGAAGAAACCCTTGTGGTGGATCTGAACACTAAACAAGCCATCAAAATCACCTGCATTGTGAAAATAAAACAAATTCAGTAAGCAGGGTACACGAAATTTACTGAACAAAAATTTAGTTAAGAAGTAAATAAGTAGAACAAAAGTTCACCAGCTAATCCTTTACAAATACATTTTCAGTACATGTTAAGTACATTTTCAGTACACACATTTAGCAATAGAATCCTTTACCATACATTCTCAGTACACATCAACCCAGCCAACAATACTGACCCACACAGCAGGCCATACTTAGCCCAGTCTAGCGCTAGAACGATACGGTATACGCAGCAGCCTGATAAACTCATTGTCTGCTTCCTCATCCAATCGTTCGTAATAAAAAGGAAGAAAAGCACAGGGTGGAAAAGCTCAGGAGCAGCCACGGAGCAGTGCTCATATCGTTGCACACAGTAGTTGCCGGCTGCCAGCCACTGGTGCACCGTGCACATCAATGCCTTCCACGGCCGGAATGCACACCAGACACCGGCGCATGTAGCCAGTCAGCCAACCCCGACCCACCCGGCCACACAGGAAGCAACGGCGTGCCGGCAAGGCGGCCACGCAGGCCGGCTCCTTCTCTCAATCCATCTGAATGCCTTAAAGCCGCGCGTATAGATACAGACATCACACATTTTCAGTTCCAATAGAACACACAATGTTAAATAAATCAGAGTACACGCATTGAGTGTCAAAAAAAATCAGTTAACTGCATGCAGTTTCTGAAATTCAGGGTACACATTCAGTGTCAAAAAACTTCAGTTAACTGCACGCACTTTCCAAAATTCAGTTAACTTCTTGCCCTTCCCAGTACAAACATCAGACATTTTCAACTATTTAAGAGATTTAATCCAACCAAACAGGGGACCAAGACCTTCCTGAACCCTAGTTCAATCTGCAAATAGGGGACCTAGACCTTCCTGAACCCCAGTTCGAAGGGGACCTAGACCTTCAAAATCCAATCCGTACAATGCGTCCATATGAGAAACTATCAAAGATAATGGCCTTAATACATGAACCCTAGGTAGGCAAAACGCGGCAAAAAAGACGCCCAGGAGCAGATGAGAGAAACGGGACGGATGAGAGCAGGGAGGGAAAGGGGGGAGCATACGTACCATAGGAGGGCGCTGCTTCGCCCGGACGTCGACGACGAGGTTCACCCATCTCCTCTGACGACGGCCGCTGTCACGCACCGCCTCCTCCGCCTCCGCCTCTGTTTGATCGAGAGACGAAGCGGTGGGGAGTCGAAATGAATGGACAGAGATATTGGGTACCACTCCGCAAATATGCACGGTTGGCCTGTTCCCGCCATTGCAGGGGCTTTTTTGTGCAAAATAAAATAACTGCTGGGGGTTCTATGCAAAAACGCCACGCACGCACCTCTCCCGATCGGCCTGTGTCGCTGACAATGGGCCACTGCTTGCGTGGCATGCCACACCATCGATGAATACGCGGGCAGTCAACCAGAGTGACCGTAGATGCACCGAAACGCAAGTTATCTGACCGAAAAACCGTATTTTCAAAGATGTAGCACTAAACTGCACATACAATGCAAGTTTAGTGACTACCAGTGTTATTACCTCTTTTTCTGGTTGCTCCAACTTAACTGGCTCACGCAGAGGGATGGTGGTGCAGCGGCAGCGGTCACATATCACATTTAGCTACTGGGCTTGTGGAAAAGTGGTGGCGACAACACTTGAGTGACTTGATGGTGGTGCTACTCGGCACCCGGTCTCAAGCTTCGGGGTGAAAGCCTAGGTGACCCGAGTTGGTTATACCTAGCAATGTCGACATTTCCAGATGGAGATTATGGAGCCAGTACACTCGGGACGTTGGAAATGCAGGGGCGCCCAAGGTTAGAGACACTACCAGAAGGACTCCTACAGCAGCTCCCAGCCCTGAAGATGCTATGGATCAGAGACTGCCCCAACTTGGAAGAGGCATTCTCAAGAGGAGGCGCTTAGAGGAATTTGGTTGAAGCAATTCCATACAGATATGTTGGCGTTCAAGATTAGTCCATGGACCCAAGCGCTAAATGCTTCACTTGCCTTTGATTGGGATGACTATGTCAGAGATTGTAGGATTATTTATGTGTTCCAGAATTGGTGTATTTGTTTAGTCTGTTAACTATATGTATGTACATGTCAAAACTCAAAAGCACTTTTATCTATGGCACCAAGAGATGGCACCAAGAGATGGCAGGACAAGTAGCAGTTGTATCATTCCCTCAGCTCAAGAAGCGCAGTATTTCTGAATGCCCAATGCTAGCAAGCATGCCCAAGATGATCCCTTTGCTTGATGATCTACTGGTGAATAAAGCATGAGACATTCCCATTTACCATTTGATGAATCTGTCTGTGCAATCTAATCTCAAGTGCAAAGGATCCATTACAATGGAACCTAGAGTTGGTTGGCTGCATGGAGATCTTCAATGGAACCTAGAGTTGGTTGGCTGCATGGTAACTCTAATTTGAGTCTGATACTCACAGGTTTGAGTGGAAATGTAGAGCGCTTCGAAGAGGAGCTGAGTAAAATACCTTCCAGATTTATTAAGGAGCTAGGCATACAAAATTGTGACTGCCTTTTCTCATCTGAAGCATCACAAATACAACAGAATATATGGAAACATTTTGGTTTTGTTGAAAGAATGTGGATTTCAAGCATCAATAATATAATACAATGGCCATTGGTAGAATTCAGAAACCTGAATTGTCTTCGAAGTCTACATTTGGCCGATTGTTCCAACTTAACTGGTTCCCTACCATCAACAATATCTGATGATGAAAATTTCCAGCATCCTCGACTCAAGAATCATTTAGTTATAAATTGTGGAAAATGGTTGGAGGTACCGAAGTTGCCCTCATCGCTTGCAAAATTGCACATCGCTTGTTGTCCCAAGCTGGTGACAATGCCAAGAAACCTTTGGAACATCACAAAATTGAGAGAAATCATTGTGCTACCTTGACGACGTTTCCAGATGGAATGTATGGAGTCACTACGCTTAATAAGCTAGAAATTAGGCGGTGCCCAAGGTTAGAGACACTACCGGAGGGACTCCTGCAGCAGCTCCTGGCCCTCGAGCAACTAACTTCAAAGACTGCCCGAACTTGAAGGGAGCCTTCTCAAGAGGAGGTGTTTACTGGAATTTGGTGAAAGTAATTAGACATCGATTAGTTGACTGAACCAGTGCATGCGCTGAATGCTTTGGTTGCATCAAATTGGATGCCTGCGTGTCGGAGTAATGGGCCACGGGTAGGCTAACCCAAGTCCCAGGACCTTTGAAGACATCGGGGCAGGCCGCGCCCCTCAGGCCGAGTCCCAGGAGCCGACTCCAAGACAAGCCGAGTCCCAGACGGCGACTCCGAGATAAGCCGACTCCAAGCTGGCGACCTCCAGAGAGGCCGACTATGGAGAGTCGGCCCATGACTCCTCCCTCAACTCGAAGTACGATGCGGGGTATGGTCACGGCGTGGCCGTTCCCCCCTGCTTACGAAGGACCGGCATGGCTACAGTGAGCCGTATCACTGGAAGATCTCCGGCGAGGCGCGGCACTGTTGCCATGCCTACCCTGACCTCAGCTATAGTGCGCAACGCACTGTGCCCACGACGCCGGCCTGTACGACCCAAAGACCGCGGGGCCACCTGTCAGTGGGTGGACCGAAGGCGGCCTGAGCGCCTCGAAGACGGACCTGTGGGATTCGGCCTCCCTGGAGTCGGCCGACTCCTCCCCAGGGCCCCACGAGCCATTAACCAGATAGGATGGGGAATGGCGACAGTGATCGCCCGATAGACGGCGGCACTGTTGCCACGACCCAATGACCAAGCCTACGTCATCAGGAGTGCCGCTACAGTATCAAGCCTGTCCGCAGGACCCGCCAGTCGGCGGGCCCCAAAAGCCGGCAGGAAGGACGGCGGTCTGAGAGACAGATGGCTGGGACCCGCGCCCAGCCGGATTACCATTGTACCCCCGGGGGGTAGGCCTATATAAACCCCCCGGGGCACCCATGCAAAGGGTTCGGACCTTGATAGAGATAGGCCAGATAGCATAGGGAGGAGAGAGCTAGCCTTGCCCTCTTCTGCCTCCCGATACAGCTCCAGGAGCACCATTGTAGTCACTTTGCCTTAGTGATCATGCGGAGACCCCGCAGAGCAGTAGTAGGGGCGTTATCTCCTCGGAGAGCCCTGAAGCTGGGTAAGATTCGCCGGCGTGCATGTCTTCGCCTCATCCCGTTTCCAGGCACCGGCGATGTTCTACTCGCCCCCACCATAATAAGTCATCCTTTGGCATATGTCGCACCCAACCCCCGACATTTGGTGCCCACCATGGGGCCTGGTGCACCGTCGTCCGGAGATCTGTTCTGGACGGGAACCCTCTTCCTCCCTGGCGAGCGCAGCCAGCCAGGCTCACCCGATGGAGTCTGCATCGACGTGCTGCGCGGCGCTGAGGCCGCCTGTGCAGCGAGCAGCCTCGCCGCGAACTTGTCGGCGAGGTGCGCCTCTCCGACGAGCCTGCATCCGACGCAGGCACGGGTGGCCCCGAGAGTCTTCTCGCGGGCCACCTCGACCAACTCCACGTCACCAGCGAGTCTGACGTGGACTTGGAGTCCGTAGGCTCCACCGACCCGATGCTGGTCGACTCCGACGCCGTGTCGCTTGACACTTTCCCCACCAACATGGTGGTCTACGACGAGCCGCTTCCTCACGAGGAGAGTGGCGGAAGCGCCGTCACGGAAGTGCTCGTCATCAGTCACGATGAGCGCTCCGGTGAAGAAGCTCAGGACCCGCTCGCCGCGGCCATGCAAGACCTAACTGCGCCCATTCCAGAAGACGCAGATGCCGAGACGCTGGAGACACGCCGCCTTCAGATCATCGAAGGCGCCAAGAGGCTAGCGAGCATGAGGCGCTTGTCAGAAGCCTACCAGCGCGAAATGGATCGCGCCGTAGGCGGCTCGCCGGCTCCGACTGGGCCAAGCCGCCTAGGCGCGGTCCGGCAACGCGGCACGACCATCGCCGACTTGTTCGGGGGTAAACGCCCCGTATACGCCACCCCTGCGGAGAACATCCGCGCTGCCCAAGCGGCGACTGACGAGCTGAAGAACTTCGAGGGCGAAGAGCGCCGCATGATGACGGAGCGAGTCCAGCAACTCCTCGACGCAGTTGCTGCGCAGAACGCGGCCGGCGGCCGCGCGGATGCGCTACAGCAACCGAATGACGACTTGCCTCCCCGCCGAGATCAAGGCGCGACTTCTCGGACGCCAACTGGCAGAGTCCGCGGGAGGAAAGAAAAGGAGCCGGCTGTCAGTCGCAGTCGGACTCACATCACCATTGAGCG
>NC_041386.1:749627978-749671786 GCF_002162155.2 Triticum dicoccoides | reverse complement strand
CTGTTGAGCATCCGACTCTCGGCAGCCGCCTCGGCCGTCGAGAAGGAGTCGGAGAGAACGGCGCCCGCCATCGGATCGACCGACTCCACCGATCCCTGGCACTGGAAGAAGAAGACGAGCTGGGTCCGCCTTGCTTCGGGCCCCGCATCCGAGACGAGCCCTTCCCCAAAGGGTTCACGCTCCCGCATGACACACCCTAGTACACTGGCTCTATGAAGTCGGAAGACTGGCTGATAGATTACTCCACAGCCGTCAGGATAGCAAACGGCAACAAGCAGGTTGCCGTGAAGTACGTTTCCCCTCATGCTCCAGGGCACGGCCCGGACATGGTTGAACAGTCTGAAGCCCCGCAGCATCAACAGCTGGGTCGACTTCACCGAAGCCTTCATCCGCAACTTCATGAGCACGTACAAGCGACCTCCCAAGCCGCGCCAGCTTTCTTTGTGTGTGCAAGGCCCTGATGAGTCGACACGCGACTACCTCACGCACTGGGGCGAGCTTCGGAACTCCTGCAAGGGCGCGCACGAGGTGCAGGCCATCGAGTACTTTACTGCCGGGTGCCGAGAAGGCACCCTCCTCAAGCACAGGCTCCTCTGCGAAGAGCCAGAAACCCTCGACGAACTGCTAGTCATAGCAGACAAGTACGCCACAGCCGACTCATCCATGAAGACGGAGATTCAAGTCAATGCGGCTGGCAAGGTGGCCCCTCAGGCTCCCAGAACTCCAGCTAGAGACACCAGTCGGCGCCAACAACAGAACGACAACAAACGCAAGGCCCAACAACCGACTTCCAACAGTCGGCAGGTTGCGACAGTTGAAGATCAATAGCCGGAGGGGCAGCCTCCAGCCAAACGGCAGAAAGGCGCCAAATCCAATTGGTTGCCGGCCTTTTCCTATGAGCAGACTTTGGATGGTCCCTGCAAGTTCCACAGTGGCGCGAAGCCGTCGAACCATACCACCCGAAAGTGCCACTGGCTCACCAGAATCGCCAAGGGAGACGGCCTCCTTCCCCCTCCGCCTGCTGGGCCTCCGCCTACGCCGCCGCCCCAGCAGCCGGCAGTTCGGCCAGTCGGCGCAGTGCAAGACAAGTACCCAGAAGAGCATGGAGCTTACGTGGTGTTCACTAGTGTGGCTGATGATCAGCACAGCAGACGGCAACAACATCAAGAAGTAAATGCATTGGCAACAGATACTCCGGAGTTCATGCATTGGTCCGAGAAGCCTATCAGTTGGAGCAGAGCGGATCACCCAGAGGTGATGCCGAATCCGGGCTCCTATGCCCTGGTCCTAGGGGCCACCTTGGCCATTGATAGGCGGGCCGCCCGCTTTTTGAGAGTGCTGATAGACGGAGGCAGTAGCATCAACGTCCTGTACAAAGATACCATGGAGAAGCTAGGAATCAAGCAGAGACAGCTACAGAGCAGCCGGACTGTGTTCCATGGTATTGTACCCGGCCTTTCCTGCTCACCAATCGGCAATATCCTGATAGACGTCCTCTTCGGAGACAAAGATCATTTCCAACGAGAGCCGGTCTGGTTCGAAGTAGTGGACCTTGAAAGCCCATACCACGCACTGCTTGGCCGACCTGCCTTGGCCAAGTTCATGGCGGTTCCTCACTACGCCTACCTCAATATGAAGATGCCGAGTTCCAAGGGAATTCTGACCGTAGCCGGCGACTACAGGAAGTCATCTGCCTGCGCGGCCGAGAGCAGCCGGCTGGCCGAGTCCCTGGTGATCGCTGCTGAGAAGCGGCTCCTTGACCGGGTCGTGGCAATGGCCGGAAAGCAGCCAGAAATGTCGCCTGACCCCAAGGAGTCGGAAGCTGAAGGTTCGTTCTAGCCGGCCAAAGAGACCAAGAAGATACCCTTGGACCCGGAGCACCCAGAGAGGTACGCTGTCGTGGGTGCAAACCTTGACAGCAAATAGGAAGGCGAGCTCGTCGAGTTCCTCCGTGAGAATCGAGACATCTTTGCATGGTCCCCCAAATACATGCCAGGTGTACCGACGGAATTCGCCGAGCACAAGCTACATGTCAGGCCAGATGTGAAACCTGTTGCGGATATTACTACTGGGCGTGAACCGGCCTACCTGGGCCGGGTTAACTTCATTAGTAGTATAAAGGTGATTAAGCCAAGCTGGCAGATTAAGGCCCAAGGCCTGTAGTCGGTTTAGAACCTGTAGCCGTAAACTGGCTTGATATGTAAACTTGTGTTGTAAGTTAGGAATAGAGAGAGACCAACCGGGATACGAATATGAACCGGTGTTGGGACTCTATGGACCGACAGGAGTCACCCGTGTATATAAGGGGACGACCCGACGGCGGTTCAGAGACAGACAACAACAACTCGAGGCCTAGGCGAAGCTTATTTGCTCCCTAGTCATCGAAACCACATCAATCCCATCACAACTAGACGTAGGCTTTTACCTTCATTGAAGGGGCCGAACTAGTATAAACCCTTGTGTCTTTGTGTCCGCTTTAATCCCTTCAAGTTAACCCGTAGCGATGGCTCCACGACTAAGTCCTTTCGCAAGGACATCTGCCGTGACAAAACCACGATAGTTGGCGCCCACCGTGGGGCAATCGCACGATGGTTTGATGATCTTGGAGGGAAAAATTCGAAGGACTCGAAGGCTATGCTGTGGGCCTGATGACCAAGAGTCGTCGTGGCAAGCTCTACATCGACGATGGAGGATGGGGTCCCGAAGCCGGCTCGATCGAGTACGGGTACCGGGTCCCATTTGGTGGCATACACGTTTTTATCGGCAAGATTGGTGAGCCTGGGCCTGAGCCAGACATCTGCACCGACCTCGTCGAGACGGCTCAGCATGCGAGATCTACCCAGGTTAAACCGGCCGTGAAGTGTGCCTTCGTGGGAGTCATCCACGGAGGAGAACATGAGGACGAGTCAGAATACGGTAGTGAGACCGTCGTCTATTCTGGCGACGAGTCCTCAACCGGGGAGACCGAATCATTGTACCAGTTGCAAGACGACCAGATTAGGGGCTGTTCCGATGGTGACAGTATTCCGGACCTCCCTGATCAGATCAACCGGGTTGGAATATTCATGGCCGGCACGCAGGCGGCGAATCACTCCTCGACCGCAGCAGCAATGTTCGCCGGATCAGCAGCGGCAGCGGCAGCAGGGGCAGGAGGCCTTGTGCGCCCACCGGTTCAAGTTCTGTCTGACCTGTTTGATGCACTAGTTGTACTTATGGCAGAGGCCAATCCGGCGGATCAAGAGGCCCATGATGCAGAGGTTGCAAAGGTGAGAGAGCAGATCGTACAGGCCAAAGCCGACCTGGCAGCGGAGAAGGACAGGATGGCCGCAGAGCGGGCCGCTTTGGACGCCCAGGCTTATAGGCTCATGCTCGACCAGAACGCATCACATGAGGTCTTGAAGCGGAAGCACAGATCACGCCTGCCGTTAGGGTTCGACCCTCAAAATCTCTTTCACACTCCGGAAGCTGGAACCAGTAATCCGCCGTGGCACCGGGAGGTAAACCGGGTCGAGGCACCAGGGCCAGGAGCGACGGTCCAACCCCGCCTGATGGAACCTCCTCGGCAGAACGTTGTGATTCCTCCGCCGGTCCAGACACCTCTGAGCTATTATTCTAATCCTATGGACAATCTTGTTGTAGCTGCTTCGCGATTAGAAGCTATCCCGATCGAAGGAGACTCTCCGCAAGCAATAGGGACGCGCCGGGTTAAGGAACTTCTCCGAACCGCCTTGATTCAGCAGGAGGCATATTCGTACAGCCGCGATCGGATTCATTCCACACCTCGTCCAAGCCGGAGCTACAGTAGGCGCATGGATGAACCGGCCATATCAAGCAATGCGCGGAGCCGTGAAGCGGCCCGTGGCAATAACCTGGCAGGTGGTGTTCGTGACGCTCAGGATGTAGTGGACCGGGCCCGGGCACGAAGGGAGGCCGAGTTAGCAGCACAGAACGAGGCGGGTCAGCTTACACCGGTTCGTCCTACCACCTCCGCCAGCCAAGGGGTCGCTGAGGGAGTCCTGGACTAGGGGGTGTCCGGACAGCCGGACTATCATCGTCCGCCGGACTCCAAGACTACGAAGATACAAGATTGAAGACTTCGTCCCGTGTCTGGATGGGACTTTCCTTGGCGTGGAAGGCAAGCTTGGCGATACGGATATATAGATCTCCTACCATTGTAACCGACTCTGTGTAACCCTAGCCCTCTCCGGTGTCTATATAAACCGGAGGGCTTTAGTCCGTAGGACAACATACATTACAACAATCATACCATAGGCTAGCTTCTAGGGTTTAGCCTCCTTGATCTCGTGGTAGATCCACTCTTGTACTACCCATATCATCAATATTAATCAAGCAGGACGTAGGGTTTTACCTCCATCGAGAGGGCCCGAACCTGGGTAAAAACATTGTGTCCCTCGTCTCCTGTTACCATCCGCCTAGACGCACAGTTCGGGACCCCCTACCCGAGATCCGCCGGTTTTGACACCGACATTGGTGCTTTCATTGAGAGTTCCTCTGTGTCGTCACCGATAGGCTTGATGGCATCTTCAACCAATAACGTAGTCCAGGGCGAGACTTTTCTCCCCGGACAGATCTTCGTATTTGGCGGCTTCGCACTGCGGGCTAATTCACTTGGCCATCTAGAGCAGATCGAAAGCTACGCCCCTGGCCGTCAGGTCAGATTCGGAAGCCTAAACTTCACGGCTGATGTCCGTGGAGACTTGATCTTCGACGGACTCGAGCCACAGCCAAGCGCGCCGCACTGTGACGGCGGGCATGATCTAGCTCTGCCACCGAACAGTGCCTTGGTGGCCGCACACGGATCCACTTCGGCCATTAGTCCGGAGCCGATCGCCCAGATCGGGGGCCGGTGGATAGACGCCGCCCTGGGGGCTTCAACGTCCACGGCGATGGAGCCGAACACTAATCTTGTCCCCTGTGAAACTCGTGATTCCGAGGCGCCGGACTCCTTGCCAGACTCCGAACCTCCCGCGCCCCTAGCAGTCGATTCGGATTGGGCGCCGGTTATGGAATTCACCGCCGCGGACATCTTCCAATACTCGCCTTTTGGCGATATCCTGAATTCACTGAAGCATCTCTCGTTATCAGGAGAGCCCTGGCCAGACTACGGCCAGGATGGTTGGGGTACGGACGATGGAGAAATTCAGAACCCACCCACCACCCACTTTGTAGCCACTGTCGACGATCTAACCGACATGCTAGACTACGACTCCGACGACATCGATGCTATGAACGACGATGCCGGAGACGAACAGGAACCAGCGCCTGCAGGGCACTGGAATACCACCTTGTCATATGAAATATACATGGTGGATACCCCAAAGGAGAGCGATGATGAGGACCAACGGGCCGCGGCAGAAGATAACCCCGCCGATAAGCAACCGAAACGGCGGCGCAGACGCCGCCCTAAGTCCCGCCTCAACGACAACAACGCTCCCAAGGAGCCCGCAATACGGCAGGGCTCACAAATGGACGACGATAATGCCGATAAGCAACCGTCCGAACATGACGAGTCAGACAATCAGTCCAGGCCCGGAGAAAACAACAGTCCGGACGACCTCATGCCGGACACGCCGCCGGAGAGCAAAAACCTTCAGAAAAGACTCGTCAACACTGCAAGAAGCCTGAAGAAGGAAAAGAGGAAGATCAAAACAGTGGAAGATACACTCAGAATGAGATGGAGCAAAGTGCTCAAAACCGCAGATAAACACGGCAATGGCCACCAATCAAAGAGCTACCTGAAGCGCAAGCTGCTACCAGAATTCGACGAAGAGGCCATAGAGCCTCCACCATCCAAAAATAAAGAGGATGCCTGGTTGGATAGACGGCCAGATGATAGGCCAAATTCTGACAGCGGCGCCACACATAAACCAACCAAGGAACTTGGAAGGATAGATGGCCCAGCCAGATCCATCTACGGGCCAAAGGAGAAGGCCCCAAGAAGCAAGGCAACACGTCAAGTGTCCGATGATAGCGGCACACACAAATACAGGGGCGCCGCACACCCACTATGTTTCACCGATGAGGTGCTGGATCATGAATTCCCAGCAGGATTTAAACCCATAAACATAGAGGCCTATGATGGAACAACAGACCCTGGAGTCTGGATAGAAGATTATATACTACATATACACATGGCCAGAGGAGACGATCTCCACGCTGTAAAATACCTACCCCTCAAGCTCAAAGGGCCAGCCCGTCATTGGCTTAAAAGCCTCCCAGAAAACACTGTTGGAAGTTGGGAAGAGCTCGAGGACGCGTTTAGAGCAAATTTTCAAGGGACTTATGTCCGTCCTCCGGATGCAGACGATCTAAGTCATATAACTCAACAGCCCGGAGAGTCAGCGCGGAAATTCTGGAACAGGTTTCTTACCAAAAAGAACCAAATAGTCGACTGTCCGGACGCCGAAGCCTTAGCAGCTTTCAAGCACAATGTCCGAGACGAATGGCTCGCCAGGCACCTCGGTCAAGAGAAACCGAGGACAATGTGCGCACTAACAAGCCTCATGACCCGCTTCTGTGCAGGAGAGGATAGCTGGCTAGCAAGATGCAGCACCAGCGACCCAAGTACATCCGAGATAAAAGATGGAAACGGAAAATCACGGCGCAGAAAAGAGCAGCACCGGAATAAGGAGAAAAGCCCAAAGAGCACGGCAGTCAACGCCGGATTCAAAAGCTCGCGGCCCAACAATAAAACACAGCCTCTTAAGGATGACAGCGACGAATTGTCCAACTTCAACAAGATTTTGGGTCGGATATGTCAAATCCACAGTACCCCCGGAAGGCCTGCAAATCACACCCACATGGATTGTTGGGTTTTTAAACAGTCCGGCCGACTAAACGCCGAATACAAGGGGCTCGACGCGTCAAGCGAAGACGATAAACCCCACCAGCAGAGCACCGGAAAACAAAAGACTTTCCCACAAGGGGTCAAAGCAGTAAACTCACTTCATGTGATAATACGGAAAAATAGTGCGGCACTTTCTAAAAAGAGCTTCGCGCGGTCCAACCCAGCAGACCGTAGAGATTGGATATCAAAACCAATCACTTTCGACCACCTAGACTATTCCAGAAGCTTTCGAAACGCGGGACGGACTCCCCTGATATTGAATCCCATAATAGATGGATTACAATTTACTAACGTCCTAATGGACGGAGGCAGCGACTTAAACCTGCTGTATTCAAAAACAATCCGTAGGATGGGGATAAACCCTTCCAAAATCCGACACAGCCGCACTTCCTTCAAAGGAGTGACGCCAGGCCCTTATGCCAAGTGCAGAGGCTCCATATTACTAGAAGTCGTGTTCGGATCGCCGAACAATTTTCGACGCGAAAAACTAATTTTTCACATCGTCCCATTTGAAAGTGAATATCAAGCACTCTTGGGACGAAAGGCTTTTGTCCGCTTCAACGCCATACCGCATTACGCGTCTCTTACACTCAAGATGCCCGGTCCGCGTGGCGTCATTTCAGTGCGAGGGTCACTTAAAGACCTCGGACTCGGATAGACGAATCCGGCTTCAGCAGGCTAGGGGCTCCCTAGCTGCATACCTCTTCATAGGGGACTGCGCGCACAAACAACCGCGGGTTCATACAAATCCCGCTTTACTTATTTGTATTTCTTCTTTTACATATATTTTTCACACGAATTGTTTTCAAACTAAACGTTCCTCTCTTTCTACAGATGAACAACGTGCATACCCGTCCAGGATAACGGCGCAACGGAGACACAGGCGCAGACGTGCAGTAGGGACCCATTGTGAGGATTCTTTTTAGATTAAGACCCTGTGTAAACCTTTTTTACTGTCTCTTGTTGTTATTCTCCCTTGGTTTCTTCCTATAGCCAAAGCGGAGCCTGACGTTTTGGCATCGGCCACGTCAGAAGACCATGCCCGTACCTGGACACTAGGGGCTCAGGGCATAATTCTGCCCATTATTATAAAGACCGAACACCTTAGGGAGTGTTCGGCGTCTCGAGTTAGGCATTATATGCATCAGCTCCGAATCATGTCTTTGGTCAAATGTTGGGTTTGCCCGGCTCCTGTGTTTTGCTGCCTTACGTTCCGTATCATCGGCTAACGCGGCACTAGGAGAACTACTGCGATTGTGCCCCAGTTCGGCTGGGCGAGCACCTCAGTGGAGAAAGCCGAAAACTGACTATCATGATACAGCGAGAGACTGGTCAACCACTCGATCGACTACCGGAATGTTTAGAATTCCCCGCTTTGACGAAGGACCGTTTCCCGGTCAGGCACATACGCACCCCGAATTCGGAGATGTGCGGTGTCACCAGGGGCTATATCGTAGCCCCACCCTCGAGCTCCACTGGCTAAGTGAAAGTGATAAAGCATTATAGTCCGGTTTGCCTCGTTCTCTACGCTACCACCTCCTTAAAACAGGACCGAGACGTCAGATTAAGTGTGAAAACGCGCTATCTTTGCGAACACCCCCGCACCCTGTGCGTGGGGGCTGAAGCCGAAGACTGCAATCTTTCAAGTTATACAAAGGTATACGTAAATGGCCGCACAGGAGAAGTTTTACTACTTGGGACGCACAAGTATAAAAGCAGTTATAGCATAATCATCATTTTACAAGCTAATGCGTTCATTTGAACGTGACATTTTTCGAGCACTGCGACTCTATTACACAAGCGCCACGCATAACTTCCCCGAAATAGTGCTCGGCAGGGAGCCGGCTTTCATCCGAACCCTGGGCGACAACAGCGGTGGCATCCATCTCCGGACAATGCGCCTTCACACGTGCAAGAGCCATCCGCGCGCCCTCGATGCAGGCCGACCGCTTCATCTCCTTTATATGCGGCA
Source organism: Triticum dicoccoides (assembly GCF_002162155.2). Taxonomy (NCBI): domain Eukaryota; kingdom Viridiplantae; phylum Streptophyta; class Magnoliopsida; order Poales; family Poaceae; genus Triticum; species Triticum dicoccoides. The sequence goes on along the minus strand of NC_041386.1, from coordinate 749,662,946 downwards.
CCGCTCCAAGGAATTGCTGCAGTAAGCCGAAGTAGCTCGTCGCCTTGGGCCTCTCTGGCCAGACATGGGCCACGATGTCAGTCATGGCAAGTCCGGACAATCTATTTAGCTCGGCCCATTCGGCTAACCGGTCTGTTAACGGAAGTGAGCGATCAGGACTGTGGAATTGAGACCAATATAGCTCTTCCGTCTTGTGATCCTTCTGGCTCCGGAAGTGCTTAACGGCATCAGCTGCACTTGCAGCTAAGTCCATATACGGATCCTCCGGACTCCACAGCCGCTCAAATTGAGCATACTTTCCATCCATAAACCGACGACGCAGCAGAAAAGGCTTGCCAGCCATGATATCTCCGGCCTGGCGCAGTTCCTCCTTCATAGCCCGCATTGCAGAGCGGGCATCCTTGGCTTCGGCGGTGGCCTTCTTCAGGTCTTCCCGCTTCGATAAGCGCTCCTTTTCAAGAGCCTCATTGCGGTCTGCAGCATCCTTTACTTTCATGGCCAATTCGGCCACCTCTGCCCTGCTTAGGCAGTGCGCAGCCCTTTCGGCTTTCAACTCCTCGGCCGCCGTCGAGGCAACCGCGTCACTCCTTCGGGCTTGCTCCTTAGCTCGAGCAAGTTCGGCCCGAAGGCTCTCCACAGCAGCAGCACCGTCTGTACAACAGCATATAATTTATCAGAGGAGGGCTTCGACCCCCTTAATAAAGTGACTGCGGAGAACTCATTTACCTTGCGACTCATCAAGTCGCCGGTTGACAAGTGCGATGTCCGCATCTGCCAAGTCAAGTTGCCGATTTAATTCGGCAAACCCACTAGTCTGGCTAGCCCTCGGACTATCCGCCACCTGCATAGGAACGGCGGCATTCATTACTTGCGATTTTGATCCTCGGCACGCTGTCGTTTCCGACAACCTACCGAGTCCCAGGGGCTACTATCTATACAGGGCGCATTTTTATGTGCAAAACTGTTAAAAGACAAAAGGGTGCGTCATTCTCGCATACCTCAAATCCCGCCAGTAAACTCATGGCGGCATCGCACAATCCGCTCTCGGCGGACGAAATCCTTCCAATCACCGCACGCATCAACGCGCGGTGATCTTCTGAAATGGCCGCCCTCTCAAGCAGATTCTTCAGTTCTCCCGGCCGGATACTAGGGGGTGCCGAACTCTCTGGCCCCTCCGGACTCGAGGATACCCTCCGTGACGATACTTCAGGCTCGCCTGCCTTATTTGACGGCGCTACAGACGGAGGCGTTTCGCTCTTCATCATCTCCGAAAGAAGGTCCCCCCAAGATGAACTCATCTGAGAAGGCTGCAGATCCGAACTGCAACATAAATATTTCGGTTACCCACGGAAGCACAAATGAAGGTATTTCCTTACTAATTAACTCCCTTTTTCATACTCACGGCTCGGTGGAGGGCCGATCCTTTGGTGATGATTGTGCGTCCGGATTCTCTCCGGACGCCGGACCCCCCAGTAAAGATCTCTTTCCACGCTTAGGGGCTTTGGCCTCCGGATCTTCGGAGGCGGTCCTCTTTTCCCCCTGGAGGGAGGGGTTCTTGATTCCCCCCTCTTCAGACGCCCCTTCGGGCGAAACATTAGCTCCTCTATTTTCCCCTTCGCTCCCTTCTGTGGGCGCAACCTCCAACATTCTGACCAGCACGGGCTCCAGTGCGGTCTCTGGGAGGGGGGCCGGACACCTTATCAGCCTTGATCGCGCCACCCATTCCTGTAAAGAATAAGGGGTCAGGAGGCGAACTCTAGAAAGGCATATAAACAGAATGTCCGGACTCTGAGCTATTTACCTGAGTATCCGGGCGATTGCGGCTTAGGCCTGCGTCCTCGGCTAATTCCGGACACGCCACCTGCGGTCCGAAGAACAACTTGTACATCTCCACAGGTGTCGCACCCATAAAAGTGTTGGAGAATCCGAGGCCCCTCCGGGTTGAACTCCCATAGACGGAGAGGGCGGCGTTTGCAGGGCAGAAGATGCCTGATTAGCATAACCTGCATCACCACGATCAGGTCGATCTCCCTCGCTTGGAGGTCTCGAATCCGGCCCTGCAGTGAGGGCACGTCTTTGGACGGCCCCCAATTGAGCCCTTGGTTGACCCACGACATCAGTTGGCGTGGAGGTCCCGGGCGGAATAAAGGCGGCGGCTTTTGCCTGCTGCCCTTCGGAGCGGTGATATAGAACCACTCCTACTGCCACAGTCCAAGTTCCTCTTGGAAGGAACCCTCCGGCCACGGGGCATCGGCCTTTTTGCTTATGGCCGCCCCGCCGCACTCCGCTTGACGCCCCCCGATCATCTTCGGCTCCACCTTGAAGGTCTTCAGCCATAGGCCGAAGTGGGGAGTGACGCGGAGGAAGGCTTCGCAGACGATAATGAATGCGGAGATGTGGAGGATGGACTCCGGGGTCAAGTCGTGAAAATCCAGCCCATAGTAGAACATGAGCCCTCTCACGAAGGGGTCCGTCGGGAAGCCTAAACCCCGACGGAGGTGGGATACAAAGACAACGAACTCACCGGGCTCGGGGGCGGGCACGGCCTGCCCTTGGGCGGGCAACCTGTGCGAAACCTCGTAGGCTAGGTACTTGGCCTCACGCAACTTAAATATGTCCTCCTCCGTGACGGAGGAGGGCATCCACCGGCCCTGGAGGTCGGAGCAGGACATGGTTGAGAATCTGAACCACTCGAATCTGAGGCTCTGGGTGCTAGAACTGGGAGCGAGGAGGAGATTCGATGCGAGATTGAAAAACAAGGACAAGCCTTGGTCCTCTTATAAAGAGGAAAAAATACCAAGAGCCGTCTCCGTGACCGTTTGGGATTCACCTTCGATAGAGGAGGCGTGGCGACGGGAACGGTTGGGTTACCCACGCACGTATTGATGAGAATCCCGGAATAAGGGGAACACGATCTCTGCTTCGACAAGACGTGCCAAGGAAACCGCTTCGCTAAACGTGCTGAGGTGGTATAGTAAAAAACGATTCAAATAAAAGCCTGGTAGTGGTGTGATGTCACGCCACACAATACGTTAGCAGATTGAACTGGTGTACATTTTATTCTCTCTACGGTGGAATGTGGAATTTATTTTGCAGAGCCGGACACTATCCAGGTGTTCATGATCTTGTCTGGATTATTCAAGGGAGGAACCTGCCTTGCAATGCCGAACATTACGCGCGCCGGACTAATCGTCATTGAAGCCTGGTTCAGAGGCTACTGAGGGAGTCCTGGACTAGGGGGTGTCCGGACAGCCGGACTATCATCGTCCGCCGGACTCCAAGACTACGAAGATACAAGATTGAAGACTCCGTCCCGTGTCCGGATGGGACTTTCCTTGGCGTGGAAGGCAAGCTTGGCGATACGGATATATAGATCTGCTACCATTGTAACCGACTCTGTGTAACCCTAGCCCTCTCCGGTGTCTATATAAACCGGAGGGCTTTAGTCCGTAGGACAACATACATTACAACAATCATACCATAGGCTAGCTTCTAGGGTTTAGCCTCCTTGATCTCGTGGTAGATCCACTCTTGTACTACCCCTATCATCAATATTAATCAAGCAGGACGTAGGGTTTTACCTCCATCGAGAGGGCCCGAACCTGGGTAAAAACATTGTGTCCCTCGTCTCCTGTTACCATCCGCCTAGACGCACAGTTCCGGACCCCCTACCCGAGATCCGCCGGTTTTGACACCGACAGTCGCCTCTAGCTTGGGGGTGCCCTGTTTAGTTCCCGCTTTACGCAATGTACGCCTGCCCAAAGACTTCAAGGGTCCGCGCAAGGTGCCAAATTACACCGCTGATTTATCTCCAGAAGCGTGGGTAGAGAGTTATGAGATGGCCATGGAGATGCTGGATGTGGATGAGGCTGCGTGTGCAAAGTACTTCACCATGATGCTTGAAGGCACGGCCCATACTTGGTTGAAGAGCCTGCCGCCTAATTCTATCAGTTCATGGGCCCAGTTGCAGACTCGGTTTATCCAGAATTTCAAAGATACGTGTAAGCAGCCTATGTCCATAGTGGACTTGGCGGCTTGTGTTCAGGAGGACGGAGAGTCAACAACCCATTGGGTACGCCGCGTTTCGGAAATCTTGCACTCGTCTGACAGGATCAATGCTGACTCTGCGATCTTAAACCTAGAGGGCAACTACCGGTTTAGGCCTCTAAAGTTGAAGTTGGGGCGTATGAAGCGGTTTTGTAATGACATGGGAACTCTCATGGGCGCTTTAGTGAAGTATGCTGATTCTGATAGTACCAAGGATCCCGAGTTTGACGAGGACGAAGCAGGGAAGGGAAAGAAGAACAGCAACTCCAAGGGGCATCAACACAAACCGGCGGGCCATGGGAACGGAGGCAAGCGTAAAGCGGATGGCAGCATGGAATTTGTGGCTAACACTAATGCGCAGGACAAGGGTCAGCGGCGCAGAGGTAAAGCGGCGAATCGTAGTGGAGCTCCGAATCCTAACCCGGATCGCTTAAACTATTTGTTGAATCAGCCTTGTCCAAAACATGGGACGAAGGAAGCGCCGGCTAACCACCTTTGGAAAGATTGTTACATTATGCAGGAATTTAAAAACTCTAATGCCATCCGGTATGACCATGGGTCAGGTGGTGGCTCAGGATCCGGTTTCCATGGGCCGAGTCACGATGGAGCTTCCGGTTCAGGTTTCAATCAGGGCGGTCATAACAACCAGAATAATCAGAGCAGTCAAGGAGGTTACAACCAGCAGCAGCAGCAGCAGTCGGGTTATCAGAGCCACCCAAAACAGTTGAACAGTGGGCAGTATCACGTTTTCACAACTAGCTTGGATAAGCGCGACCGGAAACTTCACAAGCGAGCGGTGAACTCTGTTGAACTGGCAGTACCACGTTATTTACGCTGGTCGGAACAGCCTATCGTATGGAGCAGGGAGGATCACCCACCCCGGGTTGACAATCCGGGCCAGTTGGCGTTAGTGGTAGACCCTCAGGTGGGAGGTTATAAATTCACCAAGGCGCTCATGGATGGAGGGAGCAGTATTAACATCCTGTACTATGAGACATTCCGACGCATGGGGTTAACAGACAAAAATCTCAGACCGTCTAATACGGTGTTCCATGGTGTGGTGCCTGGCAAATCAGCATACCCTGTTGGTAAGATAGCCCTGGAGGTGGCTTTTGGGGACGAGCATGATTCCCGATCTGAAACACTAACCTTTGAGGTGGTGAAAATCCGGAGCCCGTATCACGCCTTGTTTGGGCGGCCGGCTTATGCCAAATTCATAGCACGGCCTTGTTATATCTATTTGCAGCTCAAGATGCCGGGTCACAAAGGGACAATAACGGTTCATGGGAGCCGCAAGATTGCTTTGGAATGTGAGGAAGGTGATGCGGCCTATGCAGAGCCGGTTTGTGTCATGGAGGAGTTGAAATATTATAAGGACAATGTTGATCCGGCGGACATGACCCCTTTGAAGAAGCCGACTACGGAGCATGATTCAGATCCGAAGTTCAAATCAGCGATTGAGACCAAGCTTGTTGACTTCGTGCCCGGCGATTCGTCCAAGCAGTTCACTGTCAGTGCCAACTTGGACCCTAAATAGGAAAGCGCGCTCATCGAGTTCATCCGTGAGAATTGGGACATTTTTGCATGGAAGCCTTCTGACATGCCAGGTGTACCGAGGGAACTCGCTGAGCACACTCTTAATATTGATCCCAAGTATAAACCGGTGAAGCAGTTTCTCCGCCGGTTTAACGAGGAAAGGCGCAAAGCTATTGGAGAGGAAGTGGCCAAGCTCTTAGCAGCTGGTTTTATCATTGAAGTGTTCCATCCAGAGTGGCTTGCTAATCCGGTGCTGGTTCTTAAGAAAAACGGCACTTGGCGTATGTGTGTGGATTACACGAATCTTAACAAGGCTTGTCCAGCGGATCCTTTTGCCCTCCCCCACATTGACCAGATTATTGATGCCACGGCGGGTTGTGAGCGCTTGAGTTTTTTGGATGCGTATTCTAGGTATCATCAGATCAAAATGGCGGTTAAGGAGCAGGAGAAGACGGTGTTTATTACTCCCTTTGGAGCCTTCTGCTATGTATCTATGCCTTTTGGGCTCAAGAGCGCCCAAGCAACTTATCAGCGATGTGTACAGAACTGCCTGCGTAAACAGATCGACCGTAATGTGCATGCCTATGTGGATGATATTGTAGTCAAGTCAAGGCAGAAGGAGACGCTGATTGATGATTTGAAGGAAACCTTTGACAACTTGCGGGTTTACAAGATGATGCTCAACCCGGCCAAATGTGTCTTTGGTGTTCCGGCAGGCAAGTTACTGGGTTTTCTTGTGTCCAACAGAGGAATTGAGGCTAATCCGGAGAAGATTACGGCTATTACCTCCCTGGCTAAACCGAAGTGTATCAACGATGTTCAGCATTTGGCGGGTCGGATTGCCGCGCTGAGCCGGTTTATCAGCTGCCTCGGAGAGAAGGCCATCCCTTTATACCAGATGCTGAAAAAGACAGATCAATTCATCTGGAGTCCGGCTGCTGATGAAGCGTTGGAGGACTTGAAGCGGCAATTAGCCAATCCACCCGTTCTCGCAGCTCCGATCGACAAGGAGCCATTACTGTTATACGTAGCGGCCAATGCTCGCGCAGTTAGCGTGGCTATTGTGGTCGAGCGCAAGGAGGCAGGCAAGGAATATCCGGTTCAGCGGCCGGTTTACTATATCAGCGAGGTGCTTATTGAATCCAAGCAAAGGTATCTGCATTGGCAGAAGCTGGTATATGGAATTTTCATGGCAAGCCGGAAGTTGAAGCAGTATTTCCAAGGGCACCCCATCACAGTGGTCAGTTCGGCTCTCTTGGGTGATATCATACAGAACCGGGAGGTGACTGGCCGGATTGCCAAGTGGGCTATAGAGCTTGGGCCGCACGGATTGAACTACATAACTCGGACGGCGGTGAAGTCTCAAGCACTTGTTGATTTCATCAATGATTGGACAGAGTTGCAAGCACCAGAGGAGAAGCCGGATCACACATATTGGACTATCCATTTTGATGGATCCAGGCAACTGGAAGGCTCGGGGGCTGGAGTCGTGTTAACTTCCCCACGAGGTGATAAGTTTTGTTATGTTCTCCGCTTAATGTTCCCTTGTACTAATAATGTAGCTGAGTATGAAGCCCTGCTCCATGGTCTCCGGATGGCTAAAGAGATGAATCTAAGTCGGGTTAAGTGCTTCGGTGACTCGGACCTCGTGGCTCAACAGGTGTCTAGCACTTGGGATTCTAAAGACCCACTCATGGCTGCATATCGTCGTGAGGTGGATATTGTTGCAGGTCACTTCAAGGGTTATCAGGTGGATCACGTGGATTGTCGAAAAAATGAAGCGGCGGACGCTTTAAGCCGGTTGGGCTCTCAGCGTAAACCGGTCCCGCCTACTGTCTTTCTTGATGTGTTGCACAACCCGTCAGTCAAGCTCCTGGGTGAAGCGGATTTGGCTATTCCTGATCCGGAGGCTCAATTGGTGGCAGCCTAGAATGTTATACCGGATTGGACAGTTCCTTATCTTGCGTACATGAACTGGGGAGAGTTGCCAGAGGATGAGACTCTAGCCAGGCAGATAGTCCGGCGATCCAAGTCTATGACCATTGTCAATGGCGAATTACATCATTGCAGTGTATTAGGGGCGTTTCAATGCTGCGTCTCTCCTGAGGAAGGCTGTGAAATTTTACGCGAAATCCACGAAGGGGATTGTGGTCACCACGCCGGTTCAAAGTCTCTGGTGGCTAAGGCGTTTCGTCACGGGTTCTACTGGTTGACGGCTCATGCTGATGCGGAGGACTTGGATAAACGGTGTGATGGCTGTCAGAAATTTTCACGGCGTGCGCATGAGCCGGCTCAAGAGTTGAGGATGATTCCAATTACTTGGCCGTTTGCAACATGGGGGCTGGATATGGTCGGACCTTTTAAAAGGTCCAAGGATAAGAAAACCCACCTCTTGGTGGCAGTTGACAAATTTACCAAGTGGGTTGAAGCAGAGCCCGTTAGCAAGTGTGATGCAGCTACAGCGGTGAAGTTCATTAAAAAGGTGATTTTCCGGTTTGGCTTTCCACACAGTATCATTACTGACAATGGTACCAATTTGTCCAAGGGCGCTATGAAGGAATTCTGTGAGCATGAGCACATCCGACTTGACGTATCGTCAGTGGCTCACCCCCAGTCCAATGGGCAGGCAGAACGAGCTAATCAAGAGATCTTGCGAGGCATCAAACACCGGCTTATGGTTCCATTGCAAAGAACACCGGGTTGCTGGGTTGAAGAGCTACCGTCTGTGCTATGGAGTATCAATACTACGCCCAACCGATCTACAGGATACACGCCGTTTTCATGGTCTACGGAGCAGAGGCGGTTCTCCCTAGTGATATCCGGCATGATTCACCTCGTGTAGTGGCTTACGTTGAAGAGGACAATGAGACAGCACGGCAAGATGCTTTGGACCTATTGGATGAAGAGTGTGACATAGCAGCTGCCCGCTCGGCGATTTATCAACAGGATCTTCATCGCTATCACAGTCGCCGGGTCAGAACCAGAGCTTTTCAAGAAGGAGATTTGGTGCTTCGACTCATCCAAGACCAGACGGATATGCACAAGTTATCCCCACCTTGGGAGGGACCTTTCGTGGTCAGCAAGAATCTGCACAATGGGTCGTACTATCTGATTGATATTCGAGAGCATAAAGACTCACGCACATCAGAGGAGGAGACCAACAGGCCGTGGAACATAGCTCATCTTTGGCCTTACTACACTTGAGCCATTGGCTCTATCTATGTATATATTATGACAGTGTATATATTATCATTGATATAATAAAACCGGAGCCTCAGCTAAAGCGGGGTCTCTGTCCTTTCATAACATGTGTGGTTACATGGAGTTGCTCTGTCTTAAAGCGGCCTCCGGTTTACCCCTTGAAATTTGCTTTTCAAAAAGCTTTGTGATATCACTTGGGGGCTTGGTCGTGTCCGAACCAATGCAACACCTCTTGATAGGCGAAAGCCACCAGATCACTTGGGGACATGATCAAGTCTGAACTAGTCACGCCTCTTGATCGGCCTACAGCCACAGAATCACTTGGGGGCTTGGTCGAACCCGAACCATTGCCATGCCTTTTGATCGGCATAAATGCCACGGTTTCATTTGGGGACCTGGCTGACTTGAACCATCGCCACATCTATTGGGGGCTTGGTCCTGTCCGACCATGGTAACACCATCTGATCATCTCAGTAAAGCATGTTTTTGCAAACGGTTTTTTCATTGCCTTTGCTTCCATATTTCTTTTATGACTATTCTTCGATTTTTGTTGTGTTTTCTTTAAACCGACAACACTTTTTAACCGGTTCAGCTGACGGAATTCGGTTCATTTTTAATCCGGATAAATGTGCCCGGTTTAACTTTCCTGTTAACATCATGGAGTAGCAGGGGGGCTTACAATGACCCAGCACGGTTTACATGGTAAGCCAGCATTTTAACACACGGGAGTTGTTTTTTCACCTTTGACGGTAATGGTTTATAAAACCTCCGTTTCAAGCCTGGCTAAACCAACTTCATGCCCAACGATGGCAGGTATTTTGTATCGCATATTTGATTATATGTCTTGAATACATTGACGATATATATATAAAGGTCATAAACCGGTTGGCGGTATAACCACCATCGCAGTTCAAGATTTTATGATTGCAGGAAATATAAATTGAGGATTTCAAGCAAAAGCATCAGCACTTATGCACGGAGGCATATTTAAAGCAAAAGTATTTGCTATTCTATTACAAGGCAATGCGGTGCCCAAATAAGATCATTGTTCTTTTGGCTGATCATAATAAAGCAGCTACTTAAACTGGCTTCCGGTTCACGACTGCTCACTACCCCGGTCTGATGGTTGTGGGTCGTCCCGCGCCGCTTCAGCTTCCTCATCTCTACCCATTGGCTGGAAATCAACAGTGGTCCAGTCGATTCCCATTAAAGCTTGAAAGACAGCCTCTTCATGGATCAGAGAAGACGGTTCAATATCAGGAGCGTAAGTATGCTTACGGATTGGAGGAATCAGATTCTCCCCTTCGGGAATTTGTGTAGCCACTCGTTTGTTCTGATCATTGTACTGAGCTTGATAATGCGACAAGTCTGCATCTTCAGCCAATTGGCAAGCCAGAGGGCGCACTACACGGTTTATCGTCCTCAGATCATCTTCATTGAACTCTGAACCATCTTCCTTCAAACTGGGATAGCCTTGGGCTGCCTCAACAGGATCAAAATCCGGCACCCATGCTTTTGCCCGGATCAAGGCATTAATGGCTCCGGTTCGAGCAGCAGATTTTTTCAGTTCTTCAATCCGAGCAGGAAGCATTGAAAACCTCTTCAGAGTATCTTGAATTAAAGTGGGTGTCGGATTGTTATGAGATGCAGTGGTGATGATCCGCTGCGCTCCGGTATACAGCTGTTCAATTAAGGTGTAGGCAGCCTTCAACTTCTTCCGAACATCTGACCCTAAGTGACCAATGCGTGTACCTGCAACATTACAGGAAAGATCACAAACTGAATCTATTATAAGAGGGCCAAAAGTTATCAAAGAAACCAAAAGGAGCTTACCAAAGATAGCAGCGGTCATGGCATGCACTTGCCGCTTTACGGCGATCAGTTCATCTACCACCGGTTTAAGGGCAGCTTCAGCGTTTTCAGCTCTTTTTATTAAAGCGGCCTTCTCAGTGGCCCAATCATCCCGCTCCTTCTTGAAGCCCTCCTTCAGCTGTTCCATGATGCTCAAAGCATTGGTTAATTCTTCCCTTGCTTTGTCGGTTTGGGCTTGTTGGGTTTTCAACCTTTCTTGCAGATCAGTAATCCGGTCCTCTTTGATCCTCACATCAGCCTGCATAAAGACAGTGCTTGGATTTAAACAAACAGTACAAGAATTGGAAGTACCAACCACATAACAAGTTATGTGCTTGATACTTGGGGGCTAATGGCTATTTGTTCAATTATGTTCTGATATTACAATTTTTATTGGAGTCCCGGTTTAACTATACTAAGTTGAACCGGCCCTTGGGGGCTACATGGATGGATTTCAAAGTATTGAGGATTATATTAAAGTCCCGGCTTGAAGAAGATTACAAACCGGCCCTTGGGGGCTAGGAGAATTAATAGAGTGGCAGTAATTAAAGAAAGAAGAAGCATAAGGAAGTTACCACAAATTTTTTCCCTCATCAGCTTTACCAGACCAGCTTCATAATAACGGCTAGTATATAGCCGGTTCAAGTAACCAGAATGAAGGTCTTGGGCGTTCAGAGCTGCATACGTCGTCAGATCAACATCCCATTTGCCTTTGTTCATGGCAGAAAAATCTTCTTTGACATTATGCTTAGCTAAAGCGACAGGATTCCCTGGTTCAAAGCGACCTACACCGGTAATTACAACGTCATCATCCTTGGGCTCGCCGGTTTGCACTGGCAATATCGGTTTATCGGCAGGTTTGGAAGGACTACAGGATCTTTCAATCCGGATGGGGCTGGCGGGCTGGTCAACAGGGACTGAAGTATTAATAGGCCTTTTCCCGGTGATAGCATCATCTTGCAAGGGAGGATCATTGGGAACGTCGTCATGAACGAACGCTTCAAGATCTGGTGCTTTATCCTGTTCAGGGGCAGCATCCTCCTCGGCCGCTTTATCCAGGCGGGCTTTCTTGCTCGGTTTAGGTTTAGCCCTGAAAGTGAAACAAAGAGTCAAGGAACAACATAAGTTATAAAGCAATATACCAGAAGCATATGTTCAGTCTAGCTTACCCAAGAACCGTTATTAGTGGTGGCAGCTAAGTAGCCGATGATTCACCAGAGGATGAATGAGAAGTAACCTGATAATCGCAGTCGGACAGATTAAGAGGTTGACGGATGAAACCCGCTTTAGGATAGAAATTAATAAAAAGGTTGGAGACCTCTGAGCGGCGTTTCCGAACCGGACTGTTCGGTAAACCGGCGGAGATAACTACCTGGCCGCTGTGCCGGGTTGTGCGGCGAGCTTCATGTTGCTGAGTCTTCATAAGAAATTTGGGATCCAAGTAAGCAAGAGGATGAGAAAATTTCACTTTCCGGTTTGCCTGGCGAAGTTTTGGCGAAGGCAAAGTTTCTGAATCGGAAGAGAGAATAGTTACCTCGGCGACATCAGCATTACTGGCTTCAGCATCATCCTGACAAGTATCATCATCAATAAGGCGTGTAAAAAGTAAGCCTAGCGAGTTGAGTTCTATCTCAAGGTCCGAGTTACCCACATCATCATCAGCAGCCGGATCAGATGAAGCAGTGGTCTTCCTTTTTTGGGCTGGCCTCTTGACAACCTTAGTCTTTGGCCGGGTTGATCTCTTCGTTTTCTTTGGTTTTTCTTGTGGAAGCTTCTTGCTCCAAAACGGATTATCATCCTGATTAGGCAGCAATTGATGTTCGACAGAAATAGCAATAACAGGTTCAGTAAAAAATACAATCAAAATCTTACAGCTGGCGGTTTGTTGGTAGCACAGAAGGGGAGCAGGCCGGTTTGAGCGCAGAGGTGTTCCGGTTCGTTCAACATTTTCTTCACAGCCTCTGTGACTTCATCATCTGAGAGCTGGATGTTAGTGTGTCGGAGTGGGTCATCGACGCTACCAGTATACTTGCACATTAAACCGGAGCACCGGCTGAGAGGCAGTATGCTCCATGATATCCAACAGCGTGCGAGATCTATTCCTGCTAAACCATTGGCCATGAAGGCCCGAAGCTTGGATAGTTGCGAAGCGTATTTACTTCTCTCCTTGTCACTTAACCTTTGTGGGAAGGGGTGTGTATTGCTGAGCCGCTCCGGACGAAAGCCAGACAAAGGATTTTCATTATCAGGGGAGGTATCTTTGCAGTAGAACCATGTTGAATTCCATTCCTTGGGGTGACTGTGTAGTCTGGTGTGGGGATAAGTGATCTCTTTCCTTTTCTGAATTGCCATACCGCCCAATTCGGTATTGGGAGCATCAGTGAATTCTGTGCGGCGGTTTAGGTGGAAACAGTCTCTAAACAATTCAACTGTGGGTTCCTCTTGAAGATATACCTCACAGAGCACTTGGAAGTGACATAAGTTGGTAACAGAGTTGGGGCCAGTGTCTTGCGGGCGGAGTTGAAAATTGGCTAACACATCCCGGTAAAATTTAGAACCGGGCGGCTTGAAGCCCCGGGCTAAAAGGTCTGCAAAGATCACAACCTCTCCCTCTTGAGGTGTGGGAGGACATTCATCACCAGGGACCCTCCAGTGGATAGTATCTTTGCTGTCTAAAGCGCCGATCAAGACTAAATTATTCAATTGAGTTTCTGTGACGCGAGAAGGAACCCAGTTGCAGTCATATACTTGTTTGGCCATGGTGAGATCTACAAAAAATAGGTGATTCCGGTTCAAGAATATGTTGGATAAAAGAATGCACTGGTATGAACAATGTTAAACCGGAGGCAGTACATTTAAACCGGATTTCTATGAGGTGGCATAATATGGCTAAAGAATTCTGGCGGTTCAACAAGGGGACTAATGGTGTATACCGGTTTAATAACTTTTTCTATATTAAGTTAAACCGCCGGATGTAAACATTGAAGGCAATTGAGATTGTGTAAATGCACAGAAACAGGTTTCACATAATCTCTCTGTAATAATGGATCTATAGCCAGTTCAGAAAAAAGGAAAAAAAATGTCTACAAGCTTGAAGCAGAACAGTATGGATTCAGGAAGCAGGAAGATTGATGAGATCTATGGATTTGAGTATGAATCTACAGACTGATGTTAAAAGGCCGCCGATAATCACAATAGGGTTTCAAAGACCTATCTAGAGTCTCGGCATGAGCAGGAACAGTAAGCAAGAACAGCTACAGGAACATGAAACCCTAGAACAGATCTAGATCCATAAAAGCAGAGATCTTACCGGAGCTCGGGGAGATGCGGAAGGGCGCCGCGGTTCTCTGGTGCGGTCAAGGTGATGCAACGTCCCAAGATGCTGCAGAGGTCAATGATGGTGGCAGAGCTTCGAGGTTGGCGACGCAAGGAAGACGAAGAGAAAGAGACGAAGGGGAGAAAAGGGAATGACCCTTCGGTCCTATTTATAAAGCAAAAGACATGTATCAGGCGCGCGAATCCAGGAGTCATAGATTTCGGAAGTGGAGCTGTTGCCTTGGTTATCGCAGATCTATTAATAAAAGAAGGCGTCATAAATGTTAACCTCATGATGACGTCATACCGGTTTACAACAACTAGAGATGATGACGACACGGCGGTTCACCAATTGCCAGAAGATGTTGAAGATAAAGATTTTTGTGAAGGATTGACATGAACCAGTTCAAATCAATCTGGGGCCTAATGTTGGGGATATTACTACTGGGCGTGAACCGGCCTACCTGGGCCGGGTTAACTTCATTAGTAGTATAAAGGTGATTAAGCCAAGCTGGCAGATGAAGGCCCAAGGCCTGTAGTCGGTTTAGAACCTGTAGCCGTAAACCGGCTTGATATGTAAACTTGTGTTGTAAGTTAGGAATAGAGAGAGACCAACCGGGATATGAATATGAACCGATGTTGGGACTCTATGGACCGACGGGCGTCACCCGTGTATATAAGGGGACGACCCGGCGGCGGTTCAGAGACAGACAACAACAACTCGAGGCCTAGGCGAAGCTTATTTGCTCCCTAGTCATCGAAACCACATCAATCCCATCACAACTAGATGTAGGCTTTTACCTTCATTGAAGGGGCCGAATAGTATAAACCCTTGTGTCTTTGTGTCCGCTTTAATCCCTTCAAGTTAACCAGTAGAGATGGCTCCACGACTAAGTCCTTTCACAAGGACATCTGCCGTGACAAAACCACGACAAAACCCGTCAGGTAGCCCTTGCGCCGCCTGTCAGAAGAGAAGAGAAGAGTTGTTGGAGAAGAGATAGCCCGGCTTCTTGCAGCCGGCTTCATCATGGAAGTGTTTTTTCCAGAGTGGCTGGCAAACCCGGTTTTGGTACTGAAGAAAAACAAGCAGTGGCGGATGTGCATTGACTACACAAGCCTCAACAAAGCCTGCCCAAAGGACCCATTTGCCCTACTGAGAATCGACCAAGTGATAGACTCCACAGCCGGATGCGAGCTGCTGAGTTTCTTAGATGCGTATTCAGGATATCACCAAATCAAGCTGAACCCGGCAGACAGACTGAAGACCGCCTTCATCACGCTATTCGGAGCCTTCTGCTACCTGACGATGACGTTCGGCTTAAGGAATGCCGGCGCCACCTTTCAACATTGCATGCTGAAGTGCCTCCTCAAGCAACTCGGTAGGAATGCCCATGTCTACGTGGATGATGTGGTTGTGAAGACGGAGAAGCGTGGGATGCTGCTGGAAGACCTCAAGGAGACCTTTGAAAACCTGCGCCGATTCCAGATCAAGCTCAACCCTGAGAAGTGCGTTTTCGGAGTACCAGCCGGCCAACTCCTTGGCTTCCTGGTCTCCGAATGCGGCATAGAGTGCAACCCCGTGAAGATCAAGGCCATCGAGAGGATGGAGGTACCCAGCCGACTGTTAGATGTGCAGAAGTTCACCGGCTGCTTGGCATCCATCAGCCGATTCATCAGTCGGCTGGGCGAGAAAGCTCTGCCTTTGTATCAATTAATGAAGAAGACCACCTTTTTCGAGTGGAACCACAAGGCGGATGAAGCATTTCTCCAGCTGAAGAAGATGTTGACTACTCCCCCTGTGTTGGCGGCTCCGACTCCTAAAGAGCCCATGCTCTTGTACATCGCCGCCACTAGCCGAGTAGTCAGCACAGTCATCGTAGTCAAATGCTAAGAGGAAGGCAAGGCGCTCCCTGTCCAGGGACCGGTATATTACCTGAGCGAGGTACTGTCGACCTCCAAGCAGAACTACCCTCACTACCAGAAGATGTGCTACGGCGTGCATTTCGCCGCCAAGAAGCTGAAGCCTTACTTTCAAGAGCATCCAATAACCGTGGTTTGCACGGCTCCGTTGGCCGAGATCATTGGAAGCCGAGACGCCTCCGGCCGAGTAGCCAAATGGGCCATAGATCTGGCTCCTTACACCATCTACTACCAGCCCCGCACCGCCATCAAGTCGCAAGCACTGGCCGACTTCCTCGTCGACTCGGCCGAGACCCAGTACCTGCCGCCAGCGCCCGACTCCACCCATTGGCGGATGCATTTCGACGGCTCCAAGATGCGCACCGGCCTGGGAGCCAGCGTCGTCCTCACCTCCCCTAAAGGCGACAACGTCAAGTATGTGCTGCAGATCCACTTCGCCGCCACCAACAACGTCGCCGAATACGAGGCGCTCATTCATGGGCTCCGGCTTGCCAAAGAACTCGGCATTCGCCGGATCCTGTGCTATGGCGACTCCGACTTGGTGGTCTAGCAGTCATCTGGCGACTGGGATGCCAAAGACGCAAACATGGTGAGCTACCGCTTCCTGGTGCAGCAACTCAGCGGATACTTCGAGGGGTGCGAGTTCCTTCACATGCCAAGAAACGACAATGATCAAGCAGACGCCTTGGCACGAGTCGGCTCCACCCGCCAAGAAATACCTTCCCGCGTCGCTCTTCAGCGCCTCCTCAAGCCGTCTATCAAGCCTTCACCAGAATCAGACTCCATCTTTGTGCCGGCTCCTCCCGAAGAAGTCGAATCCGACTCAAGAGCCCCAGCAGACGGCCCCAAGAAAATCACAGTCGAAGCCGGCCCGGGGACTGCGCCAGTTGGCCCAGGGACTGCGCCAGTCGGCCCGGGGACTCCGTCAATCCAGCAAGCAGCCGCAGATTCCAGCCCGCTGCCTCCCAGCCCAGCCACCCTTGTCCAAGTCGTTGTGGTAGCAGTTGAAGAAATAGCAGCACCCTCATGGGCACAGCTCATCCTCAAGTTTCTAGTGAACAGAGAGCTGCTGACTGATGAGATCTTGGCTCGGCAAGTACAACGCCGAGCGGCAGCATACACCATAGTTAGCAAAGAGCTGGTCAGGCGCAGTGTCACTGGTGTCTACCAGCGCTGCATAGAGCCAGAACAAGGCCAAGCAATTCTCAGAGACATTCACCAGGGCGAGTGCGGCCACCATGCGTCTTCAAGAGCACTCGTCGCCAAAGCCTTTCAGCACGGTTTCTTTTGGCCGACTGCCCTCGAAGAGGCTAAAGAGTTAGTCCAAAAATGCAAGGGGTGCCAGAAGTTCCGCTCCAAGCCACTTCAGCCGGCTTCCGCGCTGAAGACAATCCCCATCGCCTGGCCCTTTGCAGTTTGGGGCCTGGACATGGTAGGACCATTCAAGACGGCCCGAGGTGGCCTAACTCATCTGCTTGTCGTGGTGGACAAGTTCACCAAGTGGATAGAAGCAAAGCCCATCAAGAAGTTGAACGGTCCGACTGCAGTGACTTTCATCGCCGACATCACGGTGCGGTATGGCATACCGCACAGCATCATCACCGACAATGGCACAGACTTTGCCAAAGGCGCCTTGGCCCGTTTCTGCGTGACGCAGGGAATTCGACTGGACGTAGCGTCCGTTGCCCATCCACAGTCGAACGGCCAGGTAGAGCAAGCAAACGGCCTCATCCTGTCCGGCATCAAGCCTCGGCTGGTCGAACCACTCGAGCGTTCCGCCGGCTGTTGGGTTGATGAGCTACCATCCGTCCTCTGGAGTTTGCGCACGACTCCAAACAAGTCAACCGGCTTCACGCCTTTCTTCCTCGTCTACGGTGCCGAAGCTGTCATCCCGACGGACATAGAGTTCGACTCTCCACGAGTCACCATGTACACCGAAGAGGAAGCTGAAGAAGGACGCCAAGACGGTGTTGACCTGCTGGAAGAGGGCCGGCTGTTGTCACTCAGCCGGTCCGGCATCTACCAGCAGAGTCTACGCTGATACTACAACCGAAAGGTCAAGCCAAGATCGTTTCAAGAGGGCGACCTTGTGCTCCGGCTGATTCAGAGAACAACCGGCCAGCACAAGTTCTCGGCGCTTTGGGAAGGCCCCTTCATCATCAGCAAAGTCCTGGGCAACGGCTCCTACTACCTAATCGACGCTTAGAAGCCTCGAGCGCGCAAGAGGGACGACTCCGGCAAAGAAACAGAGCGCCCATGGAATGCAAATCTTCTTCGAAGATTTTACAGTTGATGCAGTATGTATCGCACTACCCCCTTTGTATTAAAAGTACCAAAGACCTTGGGCCCCCCGAGACGAGCTCGGGGACTGCCCTTATTTGTTATCTGTATGATAAGAATTATGCCTTCGAGTACATTACTTTCATTACAAGCCGCTTGGCACCGGGCCAGACTAGTTGGCCCGGGGACTCGCCGCCTTGCGCTATGAGGCACTTCCTGCAGTCAGATAAGTAGTGCACGGTGCCCAATCTGCCTCCTGCCAAAGCCGCAGCTCGCAAAGCGACTGTGAGGCGGGCAGGAGTGAGGAAGAACGGGCGCCCACACGAAAATGGCTAAGGACCTAAAGCACGAACATAGCGTAAGACGACCTCCAGCATTTCTGAAACGGAAAGCCGACTCATGAGTAGTCGGCTCGCCGTCTTAGCCTCTATCAAGGACGGCCGAGTCGGCCTGTCGCTTTCTAGCCGACTTGCTAAAGAAACTCTAAACGGCCAAGTACTTGCCTTCCCGAAGTAGCCAAGCACTTGACCTAGCGACTGTCCGCAGAGCGGCTGTCCAACTGGCAAGGCAGCAAATAAAGGAAGGCGGCAAAGGGAAAAGCCTAAAGAGCAGTAAGCAAGGAAAGACGGAAATCGGATAAATATTTTACATAAGCCCTTGGCCGAATCTTCGAATAGAAGTTCAAGATACACCCCGCGGGTGAAACTGTTCAAAAGATTACTAAGACAGACAAACAGAGGCGGAAAAGGCAGCCTAGGAGGTGGCATCTGGGATCGGAGGATCGGAGGAGACGGCGGTGTCAGACGCCGGGGCAGTCGGGTGGGCGGTCTCGGTTTGGTCGCCTCCGGCGGCAGTCGCCTTCTCTCGACGCGGCTCGTTGCTGGAGGCGCGGTCGAGTTGAGGCTGGCCACCTGCTCCGTCTTCTGGCACCTCCGCCTCGCCTCCGTCCTCCGCCTCGTCCTCCTCCTCGGTGCTGGAGTCGATCACCTCCGCCGAGTCCTCGCCATACTCTGGGTTCATCCTGAACCACTCTGGCGGCACTTCCTCGCCGCCTTCAGCCCGCTCGGGCACGAAGACACTGGTGTCCGTGTACTCGGCGATGGCCGCCTCACGCTCGATAAGGGCGCCCTCCACGGCCTCCAGCTCGGCCTGGGCTTCTGACCGGAACGCAGCCAGACGGTTCAGGTCCAGCCCTGGATACCACGCCTTGACGAACTCCAAGGCCCGGCGTGCTCCGGCCCGGGCCGAGGAGCCCTTCCAAGCCTCAAGACGGCCGGCGGTGACTTCCAGCCAGTCGGCGGTCCGGCTGGCGGTGCGCAGAGCCGGCATGTCTGGCCACAGGGCGGCAACCGCCAGGGCACCGACATGCTGAAGCCGGCGCAACAGCCGGTGAGCCGGACGAAGACGGGCTTCAATGCTCAGAAGCTGCTCATCGATGGTTCGGGGGGCGTTAGCGGCGATCTCCTCACCGTTTGCCCTTCGCGCCTCTCGAGCAGCCTCGATGGCTAGAGGGACTGCCTGTGAGTGACCAGGGAAGAAGTCTGCCAAGACAAAAAAGAAGCAAGTCGAAAAATCAGAAGTCGGCCTGACGCATAGTCGGAAGCCCGAAGAAACGAAAGAAACTTACCATCAATGATATCCTCGATCTCGTGGAAGCCGGAGGTCAGCATCGCCTCCTTATCAGTCCAGGAGGAGCGCTCGCTCTCAAACTCGGCCAGGAGAGCGGTCTCCCTCTGCTCGGCCTCGTCCTGCGCCTTCTTGAGCAGCTCCTTCTGCTCGGCTAGCTGCGCCGCCAGCAGGTCGCGCTCTGCAGCAAGCTTTCCACACTCCTCCTCCTTGGCACGCTGGGCGGTATTGTCCTCGCCTAGCTGCTCCTGAAGAGCGGCGTTGGCGCCTGAAGAACGAAAGAAGAGACAAATAAGTCATCAGCAAAGTAGATCCCCGGGAAGATCCGGCCCGACTGCTCAGCATTCGGCCCGAATCTCGGGGACTACAGCTCTCGGGTGCGCCAGCGCGCCCCCACGAAGAAAAGGAAAAAAGGGCTTACTCCGGCTTTCCGTCAAGTCGGCGGCCCACTTGTTCAACTCCTCAACATTGCGGTTGAAGGCAGTGGCGCGGAGGTTATGATACTCCTGCAATAAGTCAATGGAGACAAAGTTAGTATTTGGAACTCGCCAGAGGGAGTTCCGAACCGCCTGCTCAGCAGCCGGCCCGGAACTCGGGGACTACACCCAGTGGGTGCGCTGGCGCGCCCCCACAGAGAAAAACAAGAATCAAAAAGAAGAGGGAAACGTACTCGAACGGATGTCTGCGCGGCCAGATGCGCCCTGGTGCAAGCTTGAAGGGCGTCGCCTTCAGCGTGCAGCTTCGCTTGAACGTCCAGGAGCGCTTGGTTCAGCGGCCCGGTGCCGCCTCCGTGCAACCACCCGGTGGGCGCGGCGCTTGTGGCCTCGGCGTCTAGGGTTGCCGAGCTGGCAGCGCCGGTCTCCCGAGGTCGCGGCGCCGAGGTCGCCCTCTCAAGACGGCGGCGCACCGGTGAGGCGACTTGAAGAAGCAGCCGTGCCTCGGCCTCATCCGCGATCGGCGGCTCCGACTGACCCACCGGCTGTTTGCCGTGCGGTCTCCCAAACAGCGGTGGAGGCGGTGGAGGCGGCGGTGGCGGCACGAGAGTGTCCGACATAGAAGCCTCGCTGCTCTCCTTCTCCACGACGGGGTTCTCGGTGCCGGCCTCTTCGGTCTGCCCCGTGAACTCCGGAGAAGGCGGCGCAGACGACAATGGGGGGACTAGCATCACCGATCGGCGACGCGCGGCCTCCTCGGCACGCCGTCTCGCCACAAGGGCGGCTTCGGCATCCTCCAGCCTCTTCTGAGCGTTGGCGGCCGCCTTCTCAGCCTCCGCCTTCTCCAGACGGTCGGCTTCCTCCTCGTCGCGCTTCTCCCGCGCATTTCGCTCCATCGCCTCCCGGAGGTCAGCGGCGGGATCGGCCCGCCGAGTATTGGCGGATGTCTCTGTCGACCCCATGACGGAGGGGACGGCGACTCTCTCAAGGGAAAGAGGGTCCCTAAATAAGAATGGAGGGAGAATAAAAGAAGATTCGGACAAGATTCAACGAAGGAAAATAAAAGAGCATAAAGACTTACGCAGAGACTAGCGGCGGCCTTCTCACTTCCCTTCGGAAGCGGTTGGCCTTCGCGGCCGCCTCCGCGGCGCCCGCCCTCTTGAGCTTCTTCAATTTGCCGCCGGGCGCACTCGGCCCGGCGTGACGCCTCTTCGCGCCGCCTTGGCCAGCCAGGCCGGCGAAGGAGCCGGCGCCCGACAAGCCGGCCCTCGGCTGGTGGCGCGGGGCGACTTCCCCTTCAGCGTCGTCGTCAGGCCAGTCAGCGAAGGTGGCCGAGGGCCAGAAGCCGCCTTCTGTTCCTTCTCCCCCGCCTTCGGCGTCGGCTTCCATCGCCGCTGCCCCCAAGTCGGGGTCGTCGACGTCGCTGTCCGAACGATCGGGAACATACTCGCGGGGCTGTCTCGTGGCGCCGGCTGCAGGCTGCATGAGGGGGTTCTAGCTCAGAAGAAACCGACAAGAGTCAGAAGCCGGAGTCGGCCGCAAAGAAGACAAAACAATAGGGGGACGCGACTTACCACTGGTGGGGGGTTGTCGCGCGAGTACGGCTCCTTGCCGAACTGCCAGTCCTCCTCGAACTCGCAGTGCGCGATATGGTTCACCAAGTTCGCCACCTCCTTGCGGGGCATCTCCTTGGTGCTCATCCGACTTGGGTCTCAGAGGCCGCTCATCTAACAGATTAGGTGAGGCCGGCCTTGGAGCGGGAGAACTCGGTGCGCCACGAAGGCGGCCAGCAAGTTGGCCCCGACGAGACCCTCCAACTGCGTCAAGACTCGGAGTCGCGCTACGGCGGCGGCTCCGGCAGGAGTCAGCATCTTGACTCGGTTAGACCAGCTGGGGAGCCTCCCAGTTAGGGGGGCGGCGTTCTAAGGCGGCAGGTTGACCCAGTCGCCGTCGGAGGAGAGGTTCTTCACGTAGAAATATGAGCGCTGCCACATCTTCACCGACTTGATCAGCGCGATGGGAGGAAAAGGGTTGTCGGCTGTCGAGCGCCGCACCGTGATGTAGGTGCCGCACTGAGCCGGCTTGCGTGCCGAGCTTAGAAGAGAAGAATTATCCCCACAGCTCGAGGGTGGGGAGAACGCCGAGGAAACCTTCGCATAGAGTGGCGAAGGCGGAGAGCAACACCACCGTATTCGGAGTGAGGTGGTGCGGTTTAAGGCTCTGGAACTCCAAGAACAAGCGGAAGAAGCCGCTCGCCGGCAGCCCCAGGCCGCGCATGAGGTGCGAGCGGAAGATGACCCGCTCGCGCTCCTCCGGCGCCGGTCGGGTCTCCCCCTCAAGCGCGGGGCGGGTGCGCATGAGGTCCGCGCTGGGGAGACGGCGTGTCTGGCGGAGGAACTCGATGTGTTCCTCTTCTACCTCCGAGCCGTCCCACACGCCGGAGCACACGGCGGAGGCCGCGGCGGAGGAAGGGCTCATCGCCGTGGTGTGGAGTGCTCTCGCTCGATGGCAGAGGCAGGAGGGAGAGAAGGCAAGATGAGGCGGGGGAGAAGGGCGCGCGTGCGATGCCGCTCCGCTCCCCCCCCCCCGCCTACTTATAGCCCTATGGGCTGAGAAGCCGAGGGGGCGGGCGTGGGATTAACTGCGCGCGATGCCCCACGCCGCCCCATGATTTACCCCACGAAGTTACTGCGTGCAGTAACAACGTGGGAAAGCCAACCGTCCACGGCCGCAACAGATCCGTTCATATACCGAGGCACGGTGGTGGAGGGCCCCACCTGACGGCCCGTCCCGTCGCGCGCGTGGGCGGGCAGACTGTCCTCTCCACGTGGCGCCACGCGATAGAACTGCCCTGATGGCTGCAAGGAAGCGTATCAGGCACGCCGCCTGGTTTCCCGCCGCGACTTTCAAGCTGCGGCTCCTCGCTAGAAAACATCAGACTCTCAACAGTCAGCCCAAGAGAAGACGGCAGCCGAGTTCCAGAGTCCGCTCCGGGGAGGTTGAAACTGTTGAAGCCCCACAATGCAGTTTCCGCAGGGCTTCACCAGCTTCGGGGACTACTATCGGAGTAATGGGCCACGGGTAGGCTAACCCAAGTCCTAGGACCTTTGAAGACATCGGGGCAGGCCTCGCCCCTCAGGCCGAGTCCCAGGAACCGACTCCAAGACAAGCCGAGTCCCAGACGGCTACTCCGAGATAAGCCGACTCCAAGCTCCCTGGAGTCGGCCGACTCCTCCCCAGGGCCCCACGAGCCATTAACCAGATAGGACGGGGAATGGCGACAGTGATCGCCCGATAGATGGCAGCACTGTTGCCACGACCCAATGACCAAGCCTGCGTCATCAGGAGTGCCGCTACAGTATCAAGTCTGTCCGCAGGACCCGCCAGTCGGCGGGCCCCAGAAGCCGGCAGGAAGGACGGCGGTCTGAGAGACAGACGGCTGAGACCCGTGCCCAGCCGGATTACCATTGTACCCCCGGGGGGTAGGCCTATATAAACCCCCCGGGGCACCCCATGCAAAGGGTTCGGACCTTCATAGAGATAGGCCAGATAGCATAGGGAGGAGAGAGCTAGCCTTGCCCTCTCCTGCCTCCCGATACAGCTCCAGGAGCACCATTGTAGTCACTTTGCCTTAGTGATCATGCGGAGACCCCGCAGAGCAGAAGTAGGGGCGTTATCTCCTCGGAGAGCCATGAAGCTGGGTAAGATTCGTCGGCGTGCATGTCTTCGCCTCATCCCGTTTCCAGGCACCGGCGATGTTCTACTCGCCCCCACCATGATAAGCCATCCTTTGGCATATGTCGCACCCAACCCCCGACACTGCGCCAGTGCATGTGTATGTCAGCTTTGTAGGGTTTTGCATTCCAATGAGGTATACATACTCTCTTTTCTTTACCTTGTTCTCTTATTCTTTCAAAATTATACCTTGATCCAGAACATTGCACAATATTCATCCGTAAAGAAATATAAGTGTTTGGATCACTATATTTCTTTCCGGAGGGGGTACTTTGTAAGTCAACTTCAGTTGTTAATCATATATACTTGCATCTATCTGTATGATCTATTTGGTGTCTTTGTAGATGTCAAAACTGAAAAGCACTTGTATTGTATCTATCTAAGTTTCGGTGTCATTTTCAGGTTCAAACGAATAGCATCGGGTGCATTGCAAAAGCAAAGAAAATCCCTTTACTGTACAATCAAGCCCAGTCAGGTTTATACTTACTAACAGGCGAAGTACACAAATGTTGCGGCTGTACAAAAGCCAAAGTTAGAGAAGCATCTGTGTACCAGAAGATGCCAAGTGGGCAGCTAGAGCTAAGCTGTATAGTTTCAGAGAATAAGACCACTCAAACTGACATACTACAGAGCGCAGAGACACCCCAGTCACTGCCCTTGTGTATATATAGTATCAGTGAAGTTTATAGTTACTAGTAGGTCGACCAATTCTCTCCTTCCTAATCCTCTTACAGAGTACACTTGCCCAGTCTTCACTGTGAATGAGGCAAATTATGTTCAAGTTATCAGTGATCACTACCCTTGTGTATGGTTTCTTAGCAAATTATGTTGGTAGCTTTATGGAATGAATGAGGCAATGTATGTATATCACCCAGTCTTCAAGTAATCAATGTCACCGTATGAATGAATTTAGTGACAGTGATTTGCTCTAGTTCCCAGTACTCAATCTTCAAGTAGTCACTGTTCCTGTATCAAAGAATCCAGTGATTGAGATTCCCTAGCTCATCAAAGAGTCAAAGACCTCCGGATGCATCCAGTTCCAGTGCATTGTGCACTTACATGATGTCAAACATATATAAGATGGATCATGTGATCCAACTAATTGCCTGGTCCATTGTCCAATGCACCGTCCATTGCTTCTCTGACCCAATATAATGGAAGTGATATATGCAGCATGTAACATTATAAGTCATGTGCTAGTCCCTGAATCTCAAACAGAGTAGAAGCATTTACAATTGTTTACAATGAAGGTCTTACAGCATATAAAGCCTGTCTGTTCAAGCTAAGAAATGAGAAGAAATAGAAACTAATAAGATGCAGAGTTAGGGTTGAACTCGTATAGTGGCACTGTTGACAAAAATACCTTGCGCACTTTTTATTTATTTATTTTGTTTTGTGTTTTTGCAAGATCTTCTTATCCAATCTAACACAATTTAATCTATCTCAATATCGTGGAGGGATTGACAACCCCTCTTACACGTTGTGTTGCAAGTATTTGTTATTTGTGAAGTTGTCGTTTCAATAGTGTTGCTTGGTTCTCCTACTGGATTGGTAACCTTGGTTTCATAGCTGAGGTAAATACTTACCGTTGTTGTGCTGCATCATTCTCTCCTCTTCGGAGAAATACGAATGTAGATACAAGCAATCAGGGGACCGGGGAGGCTGTTGGAAGAGCTCAGTGCGGCCATGGACGAGGACGGCGAGGGGATGTCATAGGCGCACTATAGAGCGCGCGTTTGGCACGCTCTAGAGGTGGTCACCACTGGCATTGCATCTGCCAGTGTCCTCCAGGCTGCCAATTCATGTCTAGGCTATGTATTGAAGGTCAAATAATGTATGTGCATGTGTGTGTGTGTGTGTGTCTGTGTGTGTGTGTGTGTCACTACTAGGGAAAACCCTAGCAGTAGCGCTTGTTTTGTGCTCACTAGTAGCGCGGGTAGGCGCGCTACTAATAAGGCGCTACAGCTATTTCTTAGCAGTAATGCGTGCCCGCACGCGCTACTGCTAGGACGAATAGCTGCAGCGTTTGTTCACTCCCACACTACTGCTAATGTAACTATTGGCAGCGTGTTTTCTCTCCATCGCTACTAGTATTCTTTTTTTATTTTTTTATTTTTAGTGTATTTATGCGCCATCGTACAAATATTGGTACAATACCAGTTATGAGGTTTACATCATTATGTCCATAACAGTGTTTCAAATGAAGGTGGATTAGGTTCAAGTGGAGGCAATATGTGGTGCATGTCAAAAGTATACTACTAATCCAAACTTGATCTAGTTTGGACTAGTAGTACTTTCGATGTGCACCACATGTTGCCTCCACTTGAATCTAATCCGCCAGCACAAGATATTTAATCATCATCATGGTCATTACCACCAACAATATTTATTTAATCACCACTAACACTAGCTAATAATAATCATCGTAGTCATTACCACCAACACTAGCTATTTTATCATCATAGTAATAGTGTAGTACATCATCATCCTCAAACTCATTTCTAGCTAGCTAATCACTCCTACTGCTCTCTCTTAGGTAAAATAACATAAAACATGTGTAGCTCTCCTCCTTGATCAAGTTGGAGCATGCAGATGAACCTGTCTCCTAATCGTGGGTAGCGCCTCTGTTTGCTGCCCCCTAGTACTTCTCTGCGCTCCCCCATCATATATTTGGTCCAGTCTTGCACTATTAAGCATCCGTCGCTAATCTTGAATGCACTAAAGTAATCTGTAGGATATCTTGGCCGTAAGCTAATAATACGCATGGTACCTTTAGTCCCATAAGGCACAACATTCATCGGGAGTCCCTGTTGAAGAACATCGTATGGTAACATACTTAGCAATGAAGTTTAGCTTCAAAAATAATGTATGGAAAAGAAGCACTGACGATAAATAGTAAAAATCTTACCATCCTTCCTAAATAGATGTGACTGTAGTTCATTACGAACACTATTGGTCGCACGTTTTCAGTACTAACATTTCTAAATCCAGGAAGAAAATTTGTCTTGACAGTATCAAGATCCTCAAGCCATGAAACATAATGACTTAGCTCCTCGCAGTTTAATTCAGCCCCGGGACAGTAGTAGGTCCTGTCTACCAAGCGCTGGACATGTTTGCTTGCACCGAAATAAGCTAACAATACAAATTAGTTGTCAACTATTTTTGAATAAACAATATCAAAAACATAAATATGGTTGAGAAACTTACATAATGGTATAACTGGAGGCGTCTGCACATCGACCCAGATGTCAGTATTACCTTCAATATCATCTTCTGGACGAATATCAAAGGTGATAACCATATCAGGCTCAAATGCATAAGTCTTGCATAGTGCTCGCCATGTTTTGCATCCAAAATAGGTGTAGTCGTCTGAATTGTATAATTTTGCGCGGAAAATATAACCATGCTCGGTCTTCAAGTAAACTTTCTATACCTCCGTAGTATGACTGAAACCTATCTTATCCAATACAAAAACTCATGCATGGCAGGGGATACGCTAGTAGAATAGTAAAAAAATATAAGTTGAAGCAAATGAAGCAGATGTCATGCTTAATTACGAAAAAAGACTTGTCGTTGTGACTTACCGTATCCACTTCGAAGTTTTCGTCTAGCTTGATGCTGAAGCGCCTATCATCATCTAGGAAGATTCAGTCGCACAGGCCGTGCTCGTCTTCGCAGTATTTGCAAATACCGAAATCCTTTTTGTCGTCAGACATTTCCTATGTTCATAGTTAAAACATTAATTGAAAATCGATCGAAGACAACTACCAGGATACTCAACACACAAATCCCGGGCACTTGATATTTCCTACACATTCTGGCACAAAGTCATGACAAAATTCACGAAAAAATCCGGCAAGACCTTTGCTAAAATAGGACATATCGAGCGTCTGAAATTTGCCGGAACGGAAATGAATCAACACTCCGGCAAAACATAGGCCACTTGGAGGTGTAACATGCAAACATGACCGGCCACTTGGATATTGAGCAACACAAGATATACATTTCAAAATATCTTATAGGACTCAAATTAGCATGCATTCAATAAGCAAAAGTAAATCATCTCATGTGTCCGTACATCATCGAATATTATCACCAATATATCATGAATAGTGTCATACATATGACATCACTAATACAACTAAAACCCTAGCACACAACGGGTATCGGCGCGGGCGGTGGACACCCACAGAGAAGGAACCATCACGGGATCATAGCTCCAGTGAGATCCCTGGAGAACCTGCCAGGTATTGGAGAACCTGTGCTCCAACTCAAACAAGTAGCGACGGACATGCGCGTCCCCCTCACTGACACGGTGACGCACCACCTCCGCGGAGTCCTCGAGCGTCTGGACCGTCACTGGCCCACGCGACCGCCACCAAAGAAGGTTCAAGTCAATGACAGGCTGTCTCCTCACCAACCTGCGCCCCCCCGGTAGGTAGCGCCTCCCAGTACCACCCCGGCGGAGCCCAGTCCCGGACATGGCCCATCTGGTCAAGTAGGTGTCGTCCTCCGCCGACTTGACGACGAGGATGCGGGATAGGCATCGTCCACGTCGATGCGGGAAAAATTGCTTTAACTAAAAAATAGCAACAAGTACTTACTAACTAGTTCTATTAATTCAACTAGTTCTTACTAAAAATAAACTTACTATAAATAAAAATATTCTAGTACCTAATTAGTACCTAGTTCTGACTAACTAATTAGTACCTAGGAACTACTGCCCTAATTACCATCTAATTTGATGAACCTATAGGGGTGGAAAGTGGTAGCGGATATTCCAATTATCCAACTATAAAGTGAAATAAGTGGTCAAATTTTACTCGTTTTATGATTCATCTTAGAAATTTGATTCGTTTCCACCCTTACATGAACCCTAACTCATTTGAGCCGCATCCGCATCCGATTTGTTTCCACTCTTACATGAACCCTAACTAATTTGATGCAACTAAAATATAAAGAAACCCTAGGCAGAGGTAGGGGAGAGGTAGGAGCAGGCGTGCTCACCTTGGGTGCCTGCGACGATGGACGGGCAGGCGGCGTCGAGGTCAGGGTCGGGGCTCGGGCGCGCGGCAGATGGCGGCGTCGAGGTCGGGGTCGAGGGCGGCGTCCAGGGCGGCGTTGAGGTCGGGGGCGGGGGCGGCGTTGAATCTGGGGTCGGGGCGGTGTAGAGGGTGTGCGGAGAGCACGCAGCGGCCGACGGGCGACGGCGGCGGCGAGAGTGGAGAGTTGGATTTGGGGGAAGTGGCCGTGGGGAAGGACGAACCCCGTGGTTAAGTCAGAAGTAGCAGTAGCGCGTTCCAGGAAGCGCGCTACTGCTACATTAGCTACAGCGCGTTCTGGAATACACGCTACTGCTAGTCCTTTCTCTTTTTTCGTCTTTTTCATTTAGTTTCCTTCACATTTTATTTTTTTCCTTTCACCTTATTCTATTTCTTTCATTTTCAATTACCTTTCTATTTGCTTTCCATTTAATTTTATATCCTTTAGCAGTAGCGAGTTTAGATTAAAACACGCTGCTACAAAGAAAGTAGTGGTAGCGCGGTTCGTTATAGGTCGCTACTACTATGTGTAGCCTATTGGCTAAGCCGTGGGAATTTTAGTAGTAACGTGTTTAGAGCAAGACGCGCTACTGCTAGAACTTTATCTGCAGCGCGGTTTGCTCAGGCGCGCTACTGCTACTTAGCACCAGCGTGCTTTTTTGACCCTCGCTACTGCTAAAGTTCTGTGTATAAGGCTTTCCCTAGTAGTGTGTGTGTGCGCGTGCTTCTGACCCAGGGCGAACAAGTGTTGGACTGCATCCTCAAGTCCATTCTAATAGCAAACTTGTGGGGTTGATACAGTGCAGGTTGCTATGATTCAAGTTTTGTATCCATGTCTAGTAATGATAACTCACTAAGGTGCAGCTCTCCACAAAATTTTAGCTCTAGCAAATCCTTCAAGCTTGCACTTCCTTCACAACTTGAATTTTAGGGCAGAAACTTAAATTTGGCCCCGTGATTTTGTGTGGCTGTGAATGACCAAATTTGTCAAAATTTGTGACAAATTTGGTGTGACAACTAGGTGCTGCCCAAATTATTTGATAATTTTTAGAGCTATAAAATGGTAGTTCTTTCACAACAATTCAAGACCTCGCCTTGACCTAATTGAGCCAATAGTTTTACCAGAGCTTACCATAGGCCTACACTACTAGAAACAGGGAATTTGCCATCAGCCAGCTCTTTGCCATCTGCCAGCTGATGGCAAAGAACGTCTTTGCCATCTGCTTATAAAAACAGATGGCAAAGAACTGACAGACGGCAAAGAACATGGTTGCCATCAGCCAATTCTTTGCCATCTGCTAGTCGATGGCAAATAATCTTTGTCATCTGCCAGCAGATGGCAAAGAGGTTGGCAAATCCTTTGGCCGTCAAGGGTTTAACGGCATACCAGCCCCACCTCTTTGCCATTTGCCAGCAGACGGCAAAGATTCTTTACCATCTGCTGGCAGATGGCAAAGAGATGGGACTATCTCTCTCCTTCCTAAAAAAAGCGAAGAGTGAAAAATTAAAGAAAAGAAAAACCCCAGCCTCCCTAAAAAAACCCCAGCCACCCCGAATCAGTCTCAGCTCACTCCCGTGTGTGCTGGATAGGGTTCCCCACCACCCTCACCGGTCGCCGCCGCCGTCACCGGTCGCCGCCGTCGTCGGTTTCCCCTACATGGCCGGAGGATAGGCCATCCCGCCGGTCCATTCCCGCCGCACCGCGAGGGAGGAGACCGACCAGTTGCGCCTCCCCGCCGGTCGTTGCCCGCCACCCCAAGGATCAAGGCCGGCCGCGCCGGTCCCCGTCGGTCGCTGCTCCGGATCCAGGCCGCCCACCGCCCCGCCCCCGTCAGCCCGATCTATTTCCCACCGGATCCCATCTTCGCCGTCGTCCGACGTGCCTTCTTCAAGGAGCTGCGACCCCATGTCTTAGTGGAGCTAGCCCCGACGCCATTGATGCCCGAGCGACGCTCCCAAGCTACGGTGAGCCCCTGCGCCACCGCCCTCTCTCCTCTCCTCCCCTACTCCCTAACCCATCTCTCTCCCCTGCAGACGTACCCCGCCGCCAGGAGGCCAGGAGGCCGCCATGGAGGGCAGTCCCGAGCTCGCCTCGCTGTTCCTCTGGTGACCCTCGTTGCGCCTGGATCCGGGCGGATCCGACGATTCCCCGACGCGTAGGCGGGCCGGCACGCGGCGCTAGGCGAAGGAGCCCTCCCATGGTGGTGTCAATGTACGTGTGTGTGTGTGTGTGTGTGTGTGTGGATAAATTTCGACAGGATATGCAAACAATCTGATTGTGGATAATGCTGTAAATCTGCTTATAATAATTTCGTGATGTTCAGATTTGTTCAGATAGGCTCATTTTCTCGGTAAAAAGTTGCTTCCCCCATTTCATTGCAGAAATTTTGGGTTGCACAATAATAATCTTCAAAGTAATTTCCACTATAGAGTCTTCTCATAATGATTTCAGATTAATTATAAATGATATGTGTAGTCATTAGTCTGGGTAGATGGTGAATCAGAACTGAATTTCCATAGTATGATGCAAAGGGGACACCTAAATGGATACCGCTCTTAACGAAGTGGTTTGAAGTGGTTTCCCACTTCCCTAATTAAATGTGGTCTGAAGTGGTTTCCCACTTCCCTAATTTTCTCATTAGTATATCCAAATAAAATAGCATACTGAATGTGTAGCTTTATTATTTCATCTACATTTGTAGGAATGGAAATTTTAAATTGGTTTTGCATCGCTGAATTATCGCTTATATTAGAATATTTCTTCCAGCCTTAACACATAGGAATTGATTTTTTACTTTGGATGTTTGTTCTATTTTCACTATTAGAGAATGGGGATGCCATATGTACACTTGTTTGGTCTTCATGACTACACCTTTCTAATTTAATTCTGCTTGCCATAGTCGAGAATTAGCATCTAGCAGGCATTGGTTTCTACAGTTCTTTCTCATTCTTTAGTGTCGCATGTTGATCTTTTTCTTCTACTTTTAGTGTAGGCGCAGGCAATCAATCTTGTTTTAGTTTGATGTTTGAATTTTCATGGGTTTCATTGTTTATCCATGACTATTTCGGTTTTTGGTACTACTGATCAGGAACTAAATTGACAAGCATCGATATTTTTATTATATAGTAAGAGAATATATGTTGCTTCAAAGAGCTTTGAAGTTTTGAATCAAAGTTACAAACATGTTCAACCATTGGAACTAAATAATCCTAAAATGCTTCATGTAGTTTTCGGAGAACTCATGTGTCTTTCTATCTATCTTTACAAGATTCTGAATATCTGCTTTTAAAATTTGTATCATTTGCTGCAAACACTTTAATTCTTAACTATTCACTTTCTAATGCCCTCTGGTAAAAGGAAATACAAATACAAACACTAGCATACTTTACTAAGAGCCTTACAATGTCAGGAGGAGGATGCCATGGACACATGTTAGAAAAACGTCTGAACATGGCTTCACCTTCATAAACTAATGGTATAGAGCAAATGTAGTCTGAATATAATCTTACGTCTCGATACTCCCTTGGGTCAATTTTCTCGCTTTCACTAAATGGTCTACAATTACTAACTGAGATGAGTTACCACTGTATTTTTCTTCTTCTAATTACAACATGTATACATGTGTGCTATAAGTTCAATTATATATTAAGATGCCTATATGTTGTTTTTCAATTTACTCCCACAAAACCACAAACCGGGTATTCCTATTTTATTTCATACCTTATGGATCAAATAAGTATATGGTATTTACTTTTAGTAGGAATGTATGTATGTTTGCCACAGGGATAGTAAGCCTTTGCATAGTTTCAAGACATATCAATTGTGATTAAATTATCTTTATCTCGAATAACTAGCCCGTGCAATCACACGGGTTGACGACTAGTGACTACTAATGTGTGAACAAATTTCAGAATAGTGAAATGCATTTTTTGGCTATGCAGAAAATGTACTGCTATATGTGTGTAGTTATACTGCTAGTGGTATATGTGTGCAAATGTACTGCTATATGGTTCATATGCGTAAACTTTTGTTGTATGACATATAACAAAACTGGTTATTCGTCTTTATTATAACTTGTCTTAACTGGGAATATTTGGGGCACTGTAGTACACGCACTAGCAAAAAAGAACGGTCTAGGGGTGAGCTCGACTATCATCTCTTCCCCCTCCCCTATTTGCTTTGTTTCACTCATCATGTCGATGCCAATAGATTTTGCTTTCATGTCAAGTCTCATAACCTAGGCGTCTCCCGTTCGAAAGGGCGACATCTATAAATATGCATTTCTTTGCATATTTATAACCGTCATAAGATTGTCCATCTGGAGAGCGTCTCCCGTTTGAAAGGGTGACATTTATGGCCATCTGGAGAGCACAAATGAAACTTGCTTCAACAAAGTTGTATATTCAGTTATTTCTCTTTTAGCTATTGCTTGTCATTTTATTTGTCTGTCTTTTAAAGTTTTTCTACATGTTCGATCATTACCAGAAAGTGATCTTTTAAGCAATATGTTATAAACACTGACATCAAGCTTAGAAGATTCAGTAAAGATTTAGGATATGCTTATAGATGTTTTGAGGATCATGTAGCATGCTTTTCTTTACAGTCCACTTTTGCCGGATAGAATTTATCTTTGTCCCTTTGATACCATGACACCCAGACACAACACCCCCGACCCCCGACACCTCTTCAGCTTCCTGTTGACTGAACAGGTGCTTTTCGGCCTTCCATAGGCCGACGGAGTCATATATTTATGAACTATGAGTTAGGTTTTTCTGATTTTGTTATGAAAAACATCATAATATATTTGTGTTGATCAGGTGGATTTAAATGTGCAGTTGTTTCATCGCTATGAGGGTCTGGTGTTCGACGACCTCCCGTGCGTTCATGCTAACGAGACATTGCAAATGATCTTTAATTTGGTGCAACATAACTCCCGACAAGCATCGACGTCTGCCATTGGCGCGAGCAAGAACCCTGATCCTCCTCCGTCAGCCACTACCGCGAGCAAGAACCTTGATCCTTCACCTACGGGTTGACGGTAAGTTTTGCCTAGTGCTTTTCTTAATTAGCTCCAACATGACCTATTTAACTTAGGATACCTCTAAAATGACCTATACTTAGCATTTTTTCCCCTCCAAAATGACTTAATATGCTTAGCTAGCTCAAAAATGACCTATTTAACCTAGGATAGCTGTAAAATGACCTATACTTAGCATTTTTTTCCTCCAAATGACTTAATATGCTTAGCTAGCTCTAAAATGACTTACGAAATGACATATTTTAGCTCCGAAATGACTACATATGCTTAGCTAGCTCCAAAATGACATAATAAACATATTAGTTCCAAAATGACCTTACTTCACATTTTTTACACCAAAATGACTTAGTATGCTTAGTTAGCTCAAAAATGACATAATAACCATACTTAGCTCCAAAATGACCTATTTTACAGATATAAGTTGCATCATAATAATCTTCACATTTTAGTTGCATCATAATAATCTTCTTCTTCTAGTCTTCTTCTTCTAACTTTCTTCTTTCCCATTTTGTAGATTTGCTTCAGATCACGGAAGCTTAGGTTGATGGAGTGCTTGTCTTTAGTTTTTGTTTTGACTTTGTGAAACTTGCTACCTATG
Source organism: Triticum dicoccoides (assembly GCF_002162155.2). Classification (NCBI taxonomy): domain Eukaryota; kingdom Viridiplantae; phylum Streptophyta; class Magnoliopsida; order Poales; family Poaceae; genus Triticum; species Triticum dicoccoides. Next base: position 749,628,322 of record NC_041386.1, on the reverse strand, counting down.
ATGAAACTGTGTAATATTGATGAAACTATGTATATGTATGGATGAAACTTGCTACTATTGGTAACATGTGTTGGATATGTGTTCGATATATATGTGTTCATAACTATTGGTAATATGTGTTGAATATGCTATATTGGTCATATAAATATATTTGTGTTTGATTTTCTGTGAAAATGAATTGGTATAAGAAAAAACAAAATTAAATGGGGCAATATAGGCACTTTGCCATCTGCTGGCAGATGGCAAAGAGCTTTGCCATCAGTTGGCAGATGGCAAAGAGGCCACGTGTCATCTACATGTAAAATTTGGGCTGGCCTATTTGGGCCCTTTGCCATCTGCCAGTA
>NC_041386.1:749611014-749627924 GCF_002162155.2 Triticum dicoccoides | reverse complement strand
CTTTGCCATCTGCTGGCAAACGGCAAAGCATGCAGCCTTTGCCATCTGCTGGCAGATGGCAAAGAGCCTGAAGCCTTTGCCATCTGCTGGCAGACGACAAAGTATGCCGTTAGCCTTCTAATGGGGCTAACCCCGTTAAGAGGCTTTGCCATCTGCCAGCTGATGGCAAAGGCATAGGTCTTTGCCATCAGCCAGCAGACGGCAAAGAAGCGTTTGCCGGCAGGGTTTCAGACAAACTGTTTGCCATCCGCCGACCATGCCTTTGCCATCTGCCATGGCAGATGGCAAAGTGCCAGATTCCAGTAGTGCTAGTGATCATCTCCATTTAATTTCATCAATTAGATGTGGCAGAAAACTGAAATTGTTTCTGGAAGAGGAATGTTGCATTGGACTTTGCAATATTGGTCACTCGTTTGATCCAGATGGAGTGGAGAGTCTCTTAAAATATTGGAGTGATCTAGCTCAACAAAGAAAGCGAGGTTTCTTTGTGCCAGTCAGAGCTAGGGTTTCAAATATCAGCTGGCTGGCATTTGAGTTGGTTTGGTCTTGGTTTTGATGTGATCCGGCTATAACTAGGGGTAGGTGAACTTCAATTACAAATTTCATAAGAATTTTTTTGGAAGGGAGTCCAAAGTCAATGACAACACAAAAATCAAAAATTCTAATTTTCAACGTGTTACATGGAAAGACTGGGGCAGAGGAGATGAGGTGCACATACAACCGGGAGGATGATATGGCCTATGTGATAGAGGGGGACGAAATATATTTGTACAACATCAAGAATGACAACATCACCAGGAAGCTTCATATCCCTATATCACTGTAGCAGGGGATGGCAGATGCGGGGTGGCTAAAGTGGACCCGCTCACAAACAAATAGTTGAAGGAGATGAGGCACACATACAACTAAGAGTAGGAGATCACTAGTAGAAAACGGAGCGTTAATACCGGTTCATAAGGGCCTTTAATACCGGTTCTGCAACCGGTACTAAAGAGTGGAGACTAAAGGCCCCCGCTTTTAGTACCGGTTCGGCACGAACCGCCAGTAAAGGCCCACCACGTGGCGTGAGCTCGCGCCGTGGTATGGGGGACCTTTAATACCGGTTGGTAACACCAACCGGTACTAAAGGGTTTATTTTTGAATTTTTTTTTGAAAATTTTGAAAAAAAAATTGATTTTTTTTTCGATTTTCAATTTTCTGAATTATTTGATGATTTAGTCTCTAATCGCCCCTCTTGCCCCTCTTAACTACTGAAGTGTGGATCACTCATTCCAAATCGTCTAACTTCCCGACCGGTCACCCATCCTCTCACTCCCCCAGCCTGAGCACGCTTAACTTTGGAGTTCTATTCACCCTACTTTCCAAGTATGCACTTGTAGTTTTTCTGACAAATGTAAGCTGTAAATCCTATTAACCCTCAGCAGTTTAGCTTAAGCATTAGGTCACACATTTCACCGTTTGAGTTTGAAACTATTATTCTAAAAAACAGTAATTTTTAGTAACACTAATATTTCTGAAATAAGTTTGACCATAGTTTGACCATAGTTTGACCATAGTTTGACCAAATTTGACCAAAATTCAAAAAATTGAAATAATTATTTAGTAACACTAATATTCTTGAATAAGTATGTAGTAACATTAATACTTCTTGAATAAGTAGTTTGACCATAGTTTGACCAGATTTAACCAAAATTGAAAAAAAACTTAAATTTGAGCATATCTTTTTCTCCTTTTGGAATTTGAGGATTCTAAAAAATTGCAAACAAGCCGTAGACTGTCAAAATCGGCAGCAGATTTTCATGCTGAATTTTTTGATATATTATATGTTTTTTTCCGACAAAGTATGCAAAAGTTATAGCCGTTTTACATTTTCCCTACACTTTTTGCAAAACATGTCCAAATTTAAGTTTTTTAATTTTCCTAACTAGTAGATGTAGTAATATAACTACATCTCGAAGAATTTTATTTTTTGAATTTTTTATCATTTTCTTTTGTATTTTTCAAAACTGAAATGGCGATATACCGGGGGGGGTAGAGATTGAAAATTGCCCTTTAGTACCGGTTTGTGCCACGAACCGGCACTATAGGTCAAACCCCTTTAGTACCGGTTTGTGGCACGAACCGGTACTATAGGTTAGCCCTTTAGTACCGGTTCGTGCCACGAACCGATACTAAAGGTGATTCCGGGGCCCCGGCCTGACGCCAGCCTGCCACCACCTCTTTAGTACCGGTTCGTGGCACGAGCCGGTACTAAAGGTTCAAAACGAACCGGCATTAATGCATAGCCGTTCGAACCGGCACTAATGGTACCATTAGTACCGGGCCAAAATCGAACCAGCACTAATGTGTCTCACATTAGGTCCTTTTTCTACTAGTGGATAGACTATGTGAGAGAGTTCGATTGGGGGAGGAGAAATACTAGGAGAGGACCGAGATAGATGACAACACCAGGAAGCTTCCTATCTATGTTGATGTAGCGGGGAGTGTTGTATGTAGGGGGCTAAGTTAACCAGCTTACACACCAATCATTGAAGAAGAATGAAGGAACGGAAAATCACCCAACCAACGGCCCGGTTTTGCTACGGCGTCACTATAGCAAGGGACATATGGGTTCCCAATAGGACATTTCCCTCAATAACTTGTATCGGTACTTACGTTGTCGGTGTCTATTGGCTTGTTTTGATCATTGTCATAGAATCAAAGTTGAACTATGTTTGCTATCTAAGAAAAGCAGCTACCTACCAAATAGACACTGCTCTATGAAAAACGTGATGCATACATGCATGCACTTTATTTATGAGAAAACCGACCCGTTCTCAGGAAATAAGGTCATTAAGTACAAAAAAGAGTACAACAATCCACACACACGCACACACCCCCACTAGCTTGAACATCACAGTAGCCGCCATGATTAGCACCGCCGAGCAACACGCCTGACTGCAAATGTTAGCATCACTGCATGCAAGCGTGCTAGGGTAATTTCGACACTTCTTAGCTTGAACTGTGTCTATGAAAATAGAGTAAAACAAAAGTGTTATTGCATGTTATCAAAATAACAAAATTGTATGATCAAACATATCTTGAAGCATGTCATTACCACAAGAAATGAAGAGTGCAAGTATCAAGACGGACACAACAACGATGCGGGTCTTGCAAGCCATGGTGAGCACTTTGAATGGATGTTGGTTTTATCTTGACATGTATTTATATGACTTGAAAGGTTGTTTTTTGTCGTGCTTCTTTAGAGATATGTGATGGGGATTGCGAACATAAGTTGTTGAAGATTGAGAACAAAATTTACTGATGCGTACCATACCAGAGAGGACAAATGATATTTATGTAATAGAGAGAGATTCATTACTTTGTAATGTTCATTCATATCTAGCCATTACATTACTTGTTGAAGATTTGAAGAATATTTCCTTGGCTTCATTATATAGGACTTAGCATTTCTTCTAAAGATTGAGAATACATTTTGATTATGCGTGTGAGAGCAAACAAAGGAAGATATTGGGGTAATCAAGAGATTCATTACTTCCTAATGTTATTCACATCCAGTCATGGCACTAATTATTGAAGATTTGAAACATATTTCTATGAACTAAAGTATAAAAAACTAATTAATCATGTGATTAATTGAGATATTTTTTGGAAAAGTAGTACAAATATAGACACTCATGTACATGCACAGAAACTCACTCATATGAATACACGCACACACATGCTACCCTTACAGTCTGAGAGACTCAATCTACAAAACTTGAGATAGATGAAGTCAGCATAAGCGCCTCGTAATCGTGTGGGAAATAGTAATTGAGATAGATTTAATGGAAGACTTGGAGAATAGATAATTTATTACAATTCACATGATAATTTATAACAAGGAAACACAGTACCATGTTAACATGGCTCATGCCTCTTTAATTACCTCTCCCTCTCTCGCTTTCAACCATAATTTCCCAATAGATATGATATAAATCTATGGTGATACTGATTCAAAATAACACTATAAGATATGGTGCTAAATCATTCATCGAACCTCCAACAAGTGTATATAAAGGGAGACAAAACAAGTTTTTCAGTGCACTGCATGATGTTCGCCTGAAGGGAAAATATTATCGTTGACCACACTCTCAAATCCAAGATATATTTAATCAGCAGGGTACTCGTCGACAAATCCAAGGCCCTCTATAACATTGACGGTGTAATACATCTCACCCTTCCCTGACCTAGCTACTAAGGCCCTGTTTGGTTCGGCTGTGGATTTCCTAATGCTGCTGTAAAAAATCTGCTATGGAAATAGCTGTGGAAAATCTGATGTGAAAAAAATGTAGGTCATTTGGCAAACCAGCTGATACAACTTTTTCAGATTTTTGACCTCAGCGGAATCAGATTTTGGAAAGCACGTCCTGGGCTGCTTCCGCTTTTGGTTCAGATTTTGGCAGCGGATTTTGTGAATCGGATTCTGCTAGGTTCGCCCTTTGGTTCAGATTCTGCTACGCGGCAGCGGAATCCGTCGATAAAAGCTGAACCAAACAGGGCCTAAGTCTTTGTGTAGAAGCTGAATTAAATGCTTAGTGCACTCAACTTGTATTGTGGCAACATCAATTCACCGGGCTTAAACATTTGCATAAAGCACCGACTGACAGAAACATTCACCACATCTTCTCCTTGTGCCTTACTGGTGGTAGGTTCATTGGCTGATTTCTTCTTTCGCTTTCTGCCCTTTTTACATGCTGAGCTAAGGGGTCCATAGAAGATGGTTCTCCGGAATGCATTTATTGGGTTTGCTAAAATTTAGTGTGCAATTATGAGTCATGATGCATAAAAAATGAAAGAAAAATCCGACATGGCCTTTGCTAAAAAGATGACATAACGAGTGCAAGAAATTCGACAAAACGGAAATGAATCGAGTTTTGCCAAAACATTGGCACTCATTTCGATACCTGTCAATATAAGCCAACGATACTACAATGGATCCCTGTTAAAAAATGAAAGAAAAATTCGACATGACCTTTGCTCACATGAGGACATAACGAGTGCCAGAAATTCGACGAAACAGAAATGAATCGACATTTCGCCAAAACATTGGCACTCATGTCAATACCTGCAAATATAAGCCAACAATTACTATAATGGATATTAGTTCAAAATTAAAAGAAAATTTTGACATGACCTTTGCTACCAAGAGGACATAACGAGTGCTAGAAATTCGGCAAAACAGAAATGAATCGACGTTTCACCAAAACATTGGCACTCATGTCAATACCTGTAAATATAAGCCAACGATACTACAATGGATCCTAGTTAAAAATTGAAGAGAAATTCGACATGACCTTTGCTAATAAGAGGACATAATGAGTGCCAGAAATTTGGCGAAATGGAAATGAATCAACGTTTTGCCAAAACATTGGCACTCATGTGATAACATACAACTATAAGTCAACCACACTAGAAGGGTTCCTACGCGTAAACTTACCAAACATTTCTAAACTACTATTCCCTCCGTTCCAAAATAGATGACTCAACTTTGTACTGACAGTACAAAGTTGAGTCATCTATTTTGGAACGGAGGGAGTAGTATATATTTACCCTAAACAAAGATACATCATACAAAATAACACTAAGAAACATTGGTATGTATTTCTAAACTACTAATATTTACACCAGGCACAAATCTCACAATGCATACCGAAGAGGTGGAATGCTTGGAGGGGGAGGGGCCGGACATGGTCGCATGGCTAGCCATGGTGGTGGAGCTCGGCGATGGCGGTGGCGACGGTGATGAGATGCCTCCTCCGGTGTTGGAGGAGGCCATGCGCGCCCGTGGCAGAACGAGGAGGGGCGCGGCAACGAGGAATAGCGGCGGCGACGAGGGGCGCGCGCGGTGGCAAGGGGCGATACGATGATGAGGGGCGGGCGCGGCAGCAAGGAGCGACTGCACCGACAGGCAGGGTATAAAGCCTGCCACACGTATGGAAACAAGTAGTGGCTGTCATTAGTAGGAGGCCACCACTGCTAAAATGACCTCCTAGGACCCCCCAACCAAACTTGCGATGATTTAGCTGTGGCTGGGCGAGAGATTTGCCTGCCACAACTGATAGAAGGAGCAGTGGCGGGCGCCATATGTCGCTCACCGCTGCCGTGTTTTATCACAGGATAAGATTTGGAATAGTTCACGGACAAGAATGCGCGCTCGCCACTGCTACTCATGTAGCTGTAGTGGGCTAATTTTGCTACCCACCACTGCTTGCTTTCAAAAACAATTATGGCGGCTGCCCCGCCGTGCCCGTCATGTATTGGGGTTCACCTATAAGCCTTTTTGTAGTAGTGGTACTTGGGTTTGGAAAATTTCCATAGTTTGACAAGTATATGTGTTGGTAAGAACGACATTGACATTGGGCAATCTAGTATTTCTCCATCAACATTCTTTCCCAAGTTGGAAACCATGATACTTTACAAGATGCCTAAGCTAACGGGATTGCATAGGCGGTGGCAGGACAAGCAGCAGTTGTATCATTTCCTTAGCTTAAGAAGCTATATCTCTGAATGCCCATGTTAGAGACACTACCGAAGGAACTCCTGTAGCAGCTTCCAGCCCTCAAGGAACTAAGAGTAACTCAACCGTGCCGACCCATTTCGTCCCCACATGTCTGTTTGGATTGGCGCGGACAGAAAAATCGACCCAACACACCGACCCAAATGGATGCATGTCCGCTTTTCGTTCGTCTGCCCACCCGTTCCCAGCCAAATTTTGAGCCTGATTTACTTTGGCGCCGACACGAAGCGGACGTGCGCGACGCACGCCTACTCCTCCACCAGGCCCGCTAGTCGGTGGGACATTGGCCATCCTTTTCCACCCATATTGACAGCAAACCCTCGCCCGCCCTGCCCCGTTGCTTCCGTCGTCCATTTTTCGATGCTTCTGCCAGCAGCCCGTGCCGACTCACCTCCCTCAACGCCGCCACCTCCCATGTCGCCAGCACCACCGCCTCGCCGCCGGGGCCCGAAAGCTTCCCACACCACACTCCGACGTTGTCGCGAGCAGGAAGCTGCCTCTCCCGCCTCGTCTAGCTCCTTCGTCCAACACCGCCTGATGTCCTGATGCCGGCACGCTCGTCGGACGCCGCCAGGCCAGCCACTTGGTCCAAGGGAGGCGCGCGTCTCTTCTCTTCGTCGGCCAGCTTTTTCGTCGATGCCCGCGTCTCTCTTCTCTTCGCCGGCCACCTTAATAGGCAGCGGCCGTTGTTCTGGGCTCGATCCTAGGGCACATTCCGGCTTTGAATCGCAACCGAGAGAGCGGTCATTTGCTTCTTTGGAAGGACTACTTTGACACAACCAACCCGCTATTCAAACATCAGAAATTCCGGCAGGATTTTCTTATGGCTAGGCATCTTGTCAACCATAATAGAGAGGGGGTGGTCGGATAGTATAACTATTTCGTGTGCAAAGAGGACGCCCTTGGAAAGATTGGCTTCTCACCTTATCAGAAATGCATTGCAGCCATCCGGATGCTTGCATACGGAGTGCCCGGTGATCTCATTCATGAGTACGTCCGTATGAGCGAGTCTACATGCCTAGCATCCATGTATAGGTTCTGCTAGGTTGTGATTGTTGTGTTTGGCCCTGAGTACTTGAGGGAGCCGACAATTCAAGATACAGCCTGCTTTGTTCGCGGTGAATGCGAGCAGGGGCTTCCCAGGGATGCTTGGTGGCATAGACTGCATGCACTGGGAGTTGAAGAACTGCCCTTCTGCTTGGCAAGGGCAGTATAAGGGCCATGTCAGGGCTTGCACTATCATACTTGATGTCGTGGCCTCACAAGAGCTCTGGATCTGGCATTCTTTCTTCGGCATGGCCGGTTCGCACAATGATATCAACGTGCTTCAACGCTCGCCGGTGTTTGCAAGGCTTGCCGAAGGCAACAGCCCCCCGGTGAATGTTACCATCAACGGGCAAAACTACGACAATGGATACTACCTAGGTGACGGTATCTTTCCTCAGTGGACCACTATTGTGAAGACAATCCCAAACCTGTCGGAGAGAAAAGGAAAAGATTTGCTCAAGAGCAAGAGAGTGCTAGGAAGGATGTCGAGCATGTCTTTGGTGTTCTAAAATCTCGATGGGGCATCGTTCGGTATCCTGCTAGAACTTAGAGTATCAAGAAGTTGTGGGAGGTGATGACTGCTTGTGTGATCATGCACAATATAATCGTAGAGGATGAGCGCCCGGAACGTATCTACGATCAAGGGTTTTAGTTTCAGGGTGGGAATGTTGTGTCTGAGCATGGAGGAGGAGCCATAACGTTTGCACAGTTCATCCAATTTCATCATAAAATGCGTGATTGGAAAACTCACATGCAGCTGCAAAATGATTTTGTTGAGGATATATGAGATCATGTTGGCAACCAATAGATTTATCTTTTTTTTAAATGTATTTGAGATAATTTAATTTTTATTTGGCTTGTAAACTATGCTAAATTTATCTGGTTGTAAAACTATGCTATTTTTGTTTGCTTAAGAAACTATGCAAAATGTGTGCATATTTGTAAAAAAAAACAGCAGCCAGCCGACCACGTCGGCAAATATAGGTCGGTGCGTCGGACGCACTACCGACCCAAATTATAAAGAAGGCGGACGCCGAGCGGGCGGCCGATCAAACGGACAGAAATACGGAGAAAATCACCGTCCATTTGTATCGGCGCGTTAGAGTTGGTCTAAATATAGGATCCTGCGACAACTTGTAATTTGGTTGAAGCAATTCCAAAGAGATCAGTTGGTCCTGACTAAAAGAATTTGGCTGATGGACTTCCAACGACCCAGCTACTAAATGGTTGGCTTGCCTTTGATTAGGATGCCGGCGTTGAGGGATTATTTAAGCATTCCAAGATTGATGTATTTGTTTAGTCCGTTAATCTATATCTACTAATAATAAAATAAGGTGCGTTTCGCCAATTTTTTCATTCATGCATCGTCGAAAAGAATTTTTTTTTCTATCTAAGATGGTACTAAATTCTAATTCGTTTGTCTGCTAAAAAAAGCCTTTTCCAGAATTTTGTACGTGGCCCGCGAGCTACGGCCCAGCGAAGCCATCCCACATATTTTTCGGCCCATGCAGCTCTGAAAATTCTATTTTCAACCAAGCGACAAATAGCCCGAGCTTCGCACATGACAACCAATAATGGGCTTGGCCATTTTTCTTTGTTTCTGTGTTTTATTTCTATTTTTATTCTCCTTTCCCTATCTCTTTCATCACTTCCAAGTTTATTTTTCTTATAGAATTTATTTCATAAATTCAAAATTCTCGAAAAAGTTAAAAATTAAAAAATATAGAAAATGTTCAGAATTCCAAAATTTTGTTGCTATTTTGAAATATATTCATAACTTGAAAAAGGTTTCCTATTTTTTCAAAATCTTTTATTGTGTTTCAAAATTGTTCGATATTTGTAAAATGAAAATGAAAATTTCAAAAATGCTCCAAATTCTTAAAATATTCTTGTATTAGTGAAATTTCCACGATTCAAAATAATGTTAAAAGATAAACATTTTTGAAAAATGTTATTAATTTTCAACACATGTTCTCATTCTAAAAAAATGTTCACAAATTCAAATAATGTTCATGTTTGTATTAAAAAAAGTTGGTGTTTTCAAAAAAATATTTGTGAATTTCAAAAGATGTTCATATTCAAATTTTGTTCACGTTTTTCTGCAAGTGTACATAATTTTCAAAAAACTGTCCAGGATTTAGAAAATGGCTCATGTTTCCTACGGTATTCAGAAACTTCATACCTTAAAATCTCCTTGATTGAAAGAAAAAGTAGATGGAATAATTAATGGGCCGTCTCTAGCGTGTGATGATGTAGCAAAACTCTTAAATGCCCTCGATCAATGAATGGAAAAATAGCGGATTGATTACTTCATACCTGGCGAAACCGCAAAGTTAAATGTTCCTTTTTCACGTGTATAATACTCACTAATTTTTCTCCCGTTGCAAGGCACGGACATATGTGCTAGTTATATTTTATGTTGAGTAGAACCCACCTAGACTTGATGTCAAAACTCAGAAGCTAACACTTGTATGCATATATGATATATCTAAAGATTGTTCAGCTGTTAGGTTCTGGCATGCATAGATTAGATTTTCCTGCCAAATGATTGCCATAGCTTTATCTGTATGGACTGAAATGACGAAAGTCAGTGTATACTACTCAATCTAAAGGAAACACAGCATGCTTTGCGTTGCATGCAGCTAGCGGTGGGTGCAGCAAAAACATACTCCCTCCGTCCGACAATACTTGTCATCAAAATGAATAAAAGAGATGTATCTAGAACTAAAATATGTCTAGATACATCCCCTTTTATCCATTTTGATGACAAGTATTTCCGGACGGAGGGAGTAGTAGGAGGAGCTGCTCGGCTCTGCTATGTTTGGGGCATTCCTTTTTCTTCATAGTTTCATACACAACGAGTCACTGTATTAAGATATCCTTGAGCTCACCAAATAGCTGACAAGTATGTTGGTGTTCCCAGTCAAGTCTATTGTAGGTTCTCATCCAACAGAGGATGAGATTTTTGTAAATACAACATTTGCCTGAGTAAATGGCCTCCTCTGCTCTGCTCTGCCCTGCCCTGCTGCTTACTGAACCGTTGCGCCTACTACTCGCAGAGATGCATACATGTGGCTTGCGTTCTCGAAGCCAGGGGCAGCTTCAAAGTATCGACAACCAAATTATGGTCATACTTTTATCCTTATGGACTGAAACTTGTGAGTTTGTTCAAGTAGTCACTGTATGAAACAAGTCCAGTGACTTGAGATTTTCTTCAAGCCTCCTAGAACAGAGGTTGCCTAATTAAATCTCCTCCTCCTCTGCTCTGCTGCTTACTGCACTACTCCCTCCGTTCCAAAATAGATGACCCAACTTTATACTAACTTTGGTATAAAGTTGGGTCATCTATTTTGGAACGGAGGGAGTAGATATGAGTCTTGCGGAGTGTTTGCACTTGTTGCAGAGATGCATGATACATGTCTTGCGGAGTTGTTTATTTTTCTTACAGCAGTACTTTTAAACTCAAGCTGAGAACCTTGCATGGATTAACCGCGTCAAGTTTTTCAGGAAGCTTGTGGTTCATAAAAAGCAAGACAAGACAAGATGCTGAAGTTGAACCTTTCCTTATGGGACCTGAATTACTTGCTGACCAGAGAGAGACCACAGCCAAAGCTTCAGTGAAGAAAGGCACTCTGAAGAACTGAAGCACATCAGGGTTCAGTTAAATTCAGATGGTCCGGTCGAGGAGGAATAAGGGAAGACTGATGGCTAACATTGGTTTTCCGAAGTCACGTTAACAATTTTCGTCGTCTTTCAAGTTCCGGCGATGCTACCATGTTTACCGTTGTATGTAAGTAAAGATGAAAGCAGAGTTGACTCTCAATATGGGCACAGCACAGATGATGTATGTGCCTTGAACAACTTGTTTTGTTATAGCATGATGGCCAGCATGCGGCAAATCATGCGATACCTTGACCGTTTGACACCGCTCCGGAACAGCTGGAGGCAGAGTTGTTTTTCTTTCCCAGGGTTTCAAACCCAACTTTAGCTCTTCTTCTCAACATATATACATATGCAGCAGTACTCCATATCAGTTTTGCAGTGTTGGGGTTCAGATTTCTCCGTTCCATAATGCAGTGCTTATAGATTTATTTTTTTCTAAAAGTTCACGTAGTGGGTGTTCAGTAAAAAGATTGTTCACATTCAGATTGCAATGCGCCAATGCGTAAGCTAAGATGGACTGAACTGCTCTGGACCAGGGACGAAACACAGCAACGGTCCAAGGAAAACAGAGGAGGTGCTGCTCTGTTTCGAGCAACCAATGCTTTTTTTTTTCTTTTTCTTTTGGCACTCTTCAGTGCTGGCAACTCGACAGCAGCTTGCATACATAATATTCGACACAAATATAACAGTAGGTTCTCATCCAACAGAAGATGAGATTTTTGTAAATACAACATTTGCCTGATTAAATGGCCTCCTCTGCTCTGCTGCTTACTGAACCATTGTGCGTACTACTGGCAGAGATGCATACATGTCTTGCAGAGTTATTCTTCTCCAAGCCAGGAGCAGCTTCCAAGTATCAACAGCCAAATTATGGTCATAGTTTTATCCTTATGGACTGAACCTTGTGAGTTGTTCAAGTAGTCACTGTATGAAAGAAGTTCAGTGACTTGAGATTTTCTTCTCCTCCTCTCCTCTACTGCACTATATATGTGTGAGTGTTTGCACTTACTTGTTGCGGAGATGCATGCATGCATACATGTCTTGCAGAGTTGTTGTTCTTGAATGAAGCAATCAACCTCGCACAGAATACCCAAACAAAAACACAGATTGGCACTCCAAACGGAGAGAATAAAGAAAGAAAATGAAGTTTATCTATATCTATACCTACTAATAATGCGAGGTGGTATTGTTGTCCAGTGAGGGCATGTGTTGTTGCCTGGAACACCGCGAGTCTTGTTGTCCAGTTTATTCCTCTGTTCTTGTTGCCCTGTGTGTTCATTTCGTCGCTGAAGGTGTTTTAAGTCTGCTGACAGGTTGACTAGTTGGTCTGCTTGGCACAAATGCGGGCACAATCCGCGGCTACTTTCCTGTAAGAAATGATCCTGCTCAGAGCATCTACAGACGGATATGTCAAATATGGCCCCTCAAACCCCTACATGCGCTCCTCACAGCTCCTAGTGCTGTCACAGTTAATTTCAACTTGGGAAATAATCAGTTCCATTGAAACGATAATATCATACTGAAGATCCTTTTTCTCTCAAACCATAACTCCCTTGGCACACAGTTATTTTCCTAAGAGGGTGGTGTTGCCAAGGCCATGCCATACCACCCTCTTAATTTCAGGTCGCATGGGTGGGTAGCAGCAGAGACTCAGAGTTGTACACTACAGGTTACGACGCATTTGTACGGCACAGTTCCACCATGCATCAGTAAGAGAAGATTGGGAGATGTCATTAAGCTAAAACGGCAGCCAAGCCAGTGAACCAGCAACAGTGACATTATTCCTTCTCTAGTATATGTTCTATAATACTGGAAGTGCTGTTATATAAGATGATCTGCTGGTGCTCTAAATTCAACAAGAGACAGGATTTTCAGCAACCGGGTGCCCCAACACCCTCGTGAAAAATAATTTGGTAAAGTTTATGAGGGTGTAGGAGCACCCGGAGCTGATACACCTTCCTCATTGAACAATGTTAGCAATAACTCTGCAGCTGACTGAATTCTAACCTCTCCAAAGTGTTCTTGTTGGCCTGTGTGTTCATTTCCGCGAGCAGCTGCAAAACAAGTGAGACAGCAAAGGAGGCAATTTATATATGTTACAAATGTATTGACAGGCGGACTACTTGGTCGACTGTTACTAAGTAAAATTACTCCCCCATTGACAGGCGGACTACTTAGTAAAATTTATAACGACCAGTTATGCGTGATCCACGGCACGAGTGCGGGGATACTAGCAAAATTACTTCCCCATAAGAAATGATGCTGCAGGAGTGATGAGTCCGGCCTCTCTATCGGTTGATGCATCATAAGAACCTGCCAAGCACGTCAAATGCACATTAGTTAGCAAATTTATTCACTTCATCATCAGGATTCGGCCAAGTTAAGTGTACCTAAGTTATGACAAGGATGGCACATATAATTCCGTATAACACATCTGTGTAAGAGCATCTCCAGCCATTGCGCCCCTCAGGAGACATTTTTTCAGACTCCTGGGGTTGCGCCGGCGATAAACTTGCACATGAGGCGAAAAAAAATTCCAATCGTTCCCCAATCCCGCGCCCGTCCTGCCCACGCCGCACCCGTCCAGGCCACGGCGTCCTCCACCGTCTCCCGCTCCTTCCCGACGACGGCGTCGCCGAGGCACTGCGCCAGGACGACTCCAGCACGGCGCACGCGCCCTGCGCCAGGTCCGGAAGCCCCCGCGTGGCCCTGCGTCGTCCCGGCCGCGCCGCGCCGCGCCCGCCAACCCACGCGGTGGCGGCCTCCTTGGAGCACGTCCTGGAGCGCGCGCACAGGCTCGTCCGCACCCTGGAGCGCGCGCGGCCGCGAATGCACGTCGGTGTGCCGCACCCGGCCAATCCTGGCCTATCCAGGGACTCGACGACGGTGTGCAGCCTGCGCCTGCCGGCGGACCCCGCGGCGGAGCTCGCCACGCGCACAGCCTCTTCGGTGGCCAGCCACGCGCGCTCCTCCTCCGCCCCGGCCACGCATGGGCGACGTCGACCACGGCCTCGGCACCTGCCGCGCGCTTTCGTGCCGCTGCGCCCCACCGCCGACGGGAGCGCCTCCATGGCCTCCAACATGGACGAGTCCTCCGACGCCGAGGAGGTCGAGGTCTGCAGCGGCGGCTACTCAGTCGACTCCTTGCCTCGGCACCTCGCGGGCAGCTCCGAGTTCTCGCGCGCGGTGAGCAGAGGGCGACGGTGAGGAGGCAGAGGCCGGCCGGCGCGCGGCGAGGAGGCGGCCGCGACCAGCAGGGGGATTCGGCCGGAGACGCGGCGAGCTTGGTGGCGCGGTGGAGGATTGTGGGGAGGGGGCCGGAGAGGCGGCGAGCTGCTTGCGGAGAGAGAGAGAGAGAGAGAGAGAGAGGCCATATTCCTTTTGCATGCAGGAAAAGGGGGGAGAGAAGCTGGCTGGTGGGGTTTCACCATGCATAAAGTAGCCCCGGTGAAAGAACATGCGGTGCCCCCATGTTTGGTTTTGGCAATTGATGACAATCTCTATGGACTAATGATGCCTTGAGTTATATTTGAAGGGTTTGTCCATAGGCTTTTCTTAGAGTCCATTTGTTGGTTTCAAGGAGAATTTGTGATGACCAAGGTGCTATTAAGGAATTATCCAAAGATTGGTCTTATGAGTATTGAGCTTATAGCAAGCATGTCTTGAAGAAGAAGAGTGTGTGATCATTCATGTTTACCTTCAAGACATCATTCAAATGAAGAGAGTTGGAAAGATTTAAGGTTGATCAAGACTAAGTCAAAGAGTGAATCAAGTTGATCAACACACAAAGCATAGAAGATGTACCGAGAGGGATCAAGCGATCCCATGGTATGGTAAGCATGGTCAATTACGTTTTGTGTACTAACCCATGGTCTTCGTGAGAGTTTTTTGTGGGGTTAGGTTGCGGTGTGCAAGTTCAAGTAGAATCATCAAAAAGAGATCATATACTTGAAGCTTGTCGTCCATTCTGGCGACAATGGACTTGTGAAGATGTGCAGAAGAGTGGCTCACCCATAGTGGAGTATGGGGGAGCAATCTACTAGTCTTCATCGAGCCAACGCAATCAAGAAAGGCGGTCCATCTTGAGGAGGAGAAGATCGTCATCATCTAGCTCAAGTGGATCATGTGCAAGGCAAAGGTTTTCCCTTGATAGGTTTTGTATTTTACCGGTCTCACGGTAGTTGTGGGAGACCGGGTTAGAGGATCGATTGCCGTACTATCAAGGGGGGCTCTCGATGAGTTGCTTGATCGTATCGTTCGTAGAGAGCTCAAACCATTGCATCATTGCATCATCTTTATTGGTTCTTGTTTGGTTCTTCTCCTTGTGAGATTTGGAGCTTATGGTCATTTTTATGACAAGCTCGAGTTCATCGAAAACGGAGTTCGCTTGCATCTTCTATGATGTTTTCGATGTTGGAGGGTAATGCCGGTTCTTCTCTGTTGGAGGTTTCACTCCTTTGTTTGTTAGGCATATCTCCCCTGCCTCTGTTTCATCGAAAACGGAGTTCACTTGCATCTTCTATGATGTAGTCGCTGTTTTGATGCTACTCGTTGTCTTGTATCCAACAAGCTTGAGTTTGCTCAATTTGGAGCTCATATGAAGAAGTTATGGCATTTCTGTTTTTCTCCCTGCTCTGGTCTGAGCGGTAGTACCGCGGGCCGGAGCGGTAGTACCGCTTGTAGCCCCAGCCGTAGTACCGTTGCGGTTTCGTGCTAGTGCCGCCTCGATTCGAGGGCTCATTTTTTGTGTCGGACTTTACGGTACCAGCCGCGGCAGGAGTGGCGGTAGTACCGCTCTCGAGCGGTAGTACCGCGAGGAGGAGCGGTAGTACCGCTTAGGCTTCTTTTCAAACTTGAAGCACCTTCGATATCTAGATTGTTCTCATTCATACATATCTACATTGCCAGAAGCCACACTAGTAGAAAAAGGGTCATACGTGAAGCCCAATAGTGCCGGTTTGTATTAGAGCCGGCACTAATGTGTACAATAGCACCGGTTCGTGGCGGCGATCAATAGCACCGGTTCGTGGCTAACCTTTAGTACCGGTTCATGCCACGAACCGGTACTAAAGAGGCTGTGTCAGCCTGCGGTCAGGCTATGGCCCCACCATCACCATTTAGTGCCGGTTCGTACCACGAACCGGTACTAATGAGGTTATGGCAAGCTATGTTTAGTCCCACCTCGCCAAGAGAGAGGGAGTAAGAGCGGTTTATAAGCCCTGAGTGCAGAGACAATGAAGAAGAGGCTCAGTGCTCACGTTGCTTAGCTTCAAGCCTTTGGGAATACGGTAGATTGCACGGAGCTACGCGCAGTGCAGTTTACACTATCCCGAAAGGCTTGAAGCAAAATTAACGAGCATTGCACCTCTTTTTTATTTTTAATAACTTATTACAACTCCGGACTTCTTCTTTTTTATTTTTAATAACTTATTACAACTCCGGACTTCTTCTGTTATGGCAAAAGGAAGGAGGAGAAGAAGAAGGAGGAGGAGGAGGAGAAGAAGAAGAAGAGGAGGAAGAAGAAGAAGAAGAAGAGGAGGAGGAAGAATGAGAAGAGGAAACTCCGGACTTCTTCTTTTTTATTTTTAATAACTTATTACAACTCCGGACTTCTTCTGTTATGGCAAAAGGAAGGAGGAGA
>NC_041386.1:749608865-749609768 GCF_002162155.2 Triticum dicoccoides | reverse complement strand
AATTACTCAAAAATAAATAGAAGAAAATAAATAATGCAGAAAAGAAAAAAACTAATATAAAGAAAAAATATTCACAAAGAAACTAAATACGGCAAAAAAACTACTCAGAAATAAATAGAAGAAAAAAAAGCAGAAAAGAAATAACTATATAAAAAATTACTCAAAAATAAATAGAAGAAAATAAATAATGCAGAAAAGAAAAAAAACTAATATAAAGCAAAAAAATTCACAAAGAAACTAAATACGGCAAAAAAACTACTCAGAAATAAATAGAAGAAAAAAATAAAGCAGAAAATAAATAACTATATAAAAAAATTACTCAAAAATTAATAGAAGAAAATAAATAATGCGGTAAAGAAAAAATTAAAAAAAATGTTGGGGCGCTGCCCGGTGAGCCTACCAGTCCTAGGGTGTGCAAATGCAGGCCCGGAAGGGCCAAGAGCCTCACCCGGCAGCGCGCCTTAGTTAGGCCCAGAAGCCTGCTATTCAGAGGAGTTCGAAAGGGCAGCCGCGGCTGGGTTTATAAACCAGTGCGGCTGCCCTTCGCTCGGCGAGGTGGGACTAAACATAGCGCACCGCGGGTGGCAGCGCACGGCCTTTAGTACCGGTTTGTGGCACAAACCGGTACTAAAGGCCCCCCTTTAGTACCGGTTGGTGCCACCAACCGGTACTAAAGGGCCTCGTTTCCCGCCGCTTGGGCTGGCCAAAATTGGCCTTTAGTACCGGTTGGTGGCTCCAACCGGTACTAAAGGGCCGTCCTATATATATGGCACTTACAAAAATTCAGTTATCGTCGCCACTTCTCGTTCCACGAATCGCGCGAGAGTCTCTTCGCCGACGACGACGCCACCGCGCCGCCGTGTCGTCGCCCTCGCCGCCCCCGCCGCCCGTCGTCGTCGCCGC
>NC_041386.1:749578847-749608205 GCF_002162155.2 Triticum dicoccoides | reverse complement strand
TGAATTAATAGATTTTTTTTCTGTTAATAGATTTTTTTTTCTGTTAATAGATTTTTTTGGTGATATTATTATTGAATATGCATGTTTGGTGATATTATTGTTAATAGATTTTTTTGGGTGATATTTAGATTGTGTAATTAATTTTGTTCATAGAATTTTAATGATTTTTTTGTTCATAGTATTTAGAAAAAGGAAAAAAAAGAAGAAGTAGTTTATATATAGTTGAACTAGCTAGTTGATTTAATAAACTAATTTATTTTACTATATATAAAAGTAGTTTGATTTTGGTAAGTACTACTTATTTATTTATAGTAAGTGCTTAGTAGTTGAACTAGATAGTTGACTAATAAAACTAAATTATGAACGTAGGCCGGAAATGTCGTAATCATCGGACGACGATAACCGCCCGGGGGAGTGCGACTGGTGCCACGACGACCGAGGTATGTGCGACAGATTCATTGAGCTGGAGGAAGATCGACGCTTCAGCATTAAGCTCGAGGAGACTTGCGATGTTCATACGGTACGCAACGACGACAATAGTTTTTTTCGTAATTAAGCACGACTTCAACTATTTTAACGTGTATTTTTCATCTTTCCAATTTGACTAGCTTATCCCATGCTTTGCAAGACGCTATGTCTTGGAGAGGATGGGTATTGAAGACCATGAAAATTTTGAAACCAAAAAAATTATCCTAAGTACCGAACATGATGGGTGATTTTCAAGTAAAGCTGTACAATGCTCAGAGTGTAACCCATTTTGGTTGCAAAAATTGGGATGCATTTTGCAAGATGTATGGTCTTGATGAGGGTATGCTTGTCACCATAGATCTTGGTGATCCTACAATCGAGCAAGAGACACCTACGATTTGGGTCTTTGTGGATACACCTCCAGTTCTTCCCTCATGTGAGCTAAACATAGTTATTAAGTAATTTATATTGTTTATTTCAAAATATAATGTTGACAACTTATCTCCATTGACAGCTTATTTTCATGCTTCAAAGAATGTGCGGAAGATGGTAGACAGAACGTACTACACCGAAGGCTGCGAATTAACTTATCAGGAGAAACGACATCTGGTCGGATTTTGTAGAGATCTTGAGAATTACAATATCTACAATCAAACTCCTCAACATTATGGTCAATACGTGCCACTAATGCACGTGTTGAACTACGGTAACTACCATGGAGATACCTTGGTAAGATTATTTTTTTACTATTACAACATCCGTGCATCTTTTTGCACACTTCTAAAACTAGTACATCATTGCTAACTACGAAGTTATTACTATGTTTTTCAACAGATAATCCCGAATGATTGTGTGCCTCATCTGATGTATACGCGTGGTAGCCTTCATGTTTTGAACATACTACCAGGTCGTCCTACGAATCTCAACTGTCCATACTGGGTTTCTAAAAGAAGTGGAGACATAACAATCAAAGAATGGAAAAAATGTATGGACAGTCGTAAGGAGCTTCTTGGAAGCAATAAGCAGCGAAAGGCAAGAATTGGAGACAGGATGATCGCCATTCTTCATAACGGAGAGT
This sequence comes from Triticum dicoccoides, assembly GCF_002162155.2. Taxonomy (NCBI): domain Eukaryota; kingdom Viridiplantae; phylum Streptophyta; class Magnoliopsida; order Poales; family Poaceae; genus Triticum; species Triticum dicoccoides. The sequence continues at coordinate 749,606,659 of NC_041386.1, read as the reverse complement.
CAGGGTCTATATTGTTTTATGCTATTTTACCTTAAGGGTGTTTAGGTCCTACCTGATACTGATGATCATGTGCTAAGAACAATTATGTAGGGTTGGGTTCGATGACTATATATGAGGATGATGATCGTATGACTTATTATTAATAACGAGTAGAAGTTGTATGATGATGCATGATTAGTAGGACTTGTTATTATATATATATGATGATGTAATGATGCAAAAGCATGCATGAGATATGTTATATGAACATAGCAGCAGCGTTGATAAACAAAGCATGCATGATGTATATATGATGCATAACGTGTACAATGTGTAGTATCGTAAAATACCAGCAAACGAAAAAGAATTAAAATGGAAACACAAAATTAAATGAAAAAGAAATCATAAAACTAAAAACCCACCAAACCTTATAGTACCGGTTGGTGTTACCAACCGGTACTAAAGGGCTCCAGGCCCCCGGAGCTGGCTAGTGCCACGTGGTTGCCCTTTAGCACCGGTTCGTGCCGAACCGGTACTAAAGGGGGGGGGGGCTTTAGTGACCACAAATTAGTGCCGGTTATGTAACCGGTGCTAATGCCCGGTTCTGCACTAGTGCCACTACCATGTTGTATAACCTGCAAACGTTGAAGCTCATCAATTGTATATACCTTAAGAAATTACCGGAAGGCGTGAGATATATGGCCAGCCTTCGACACATCTTCCTCGTTGATTGTGAATTATTGGAGCGAATGCCACAATTTATTGGTCAGCTGAATTCTCTAAAGACATTGACGAGTTATGTCATTGATAGTGATGTAGGTCGTGGAATTGATCAACTGGATGATTTGAACATAGGTGGTGCTCTTTCTTTGACTCAACTGAGAAAAGTGCATAGTGCAGAGAATGCCAAACAAGGCAATTTGTCTGGAAAGCTTAATTTGAAACGATTATCACTCAATTGGTTTGGAACTTATAACACACGTGTTGGACATAATTATGAAGTATATGCTAATGTAGAAGGAGTATTGGAGGCCCTTCGTCCTCCCAAAAGGCTTGAAGTGTTAGTGTTATCTAATTATTTTGGTGATACATTATCATCATGGATGCACAACTCTACACTGTTAGAACATCTCAGTGAGCTTTCTTTGAGGAACTGCAAGAATTGCAAGGAGCTTCCACCCTTATGGCACCTGCCCTCCCTTAAGTACTTGAGTTTGAGAGGTTTTCAAAGATTGACAAGCATATTCGTTGACAATGACAGAGCGTCAAGTATGTCTGCACCCCCCTTCTTTCCTAAACGAGAAACCATGATAGTTTCCTATATGCCTAAGCTAAAAAGATGGCACCATGAGGTGGCAAGAGAAGTGATTGTTGTATCGTTCCCTCAGCTCAAGAAGCTAAATATTTCTGGATGCCCAATGCTAGCAAGCATGCCCAAAATGCCCTCCCTTGGTTACATGAGATTGGATGGTCTATGTAACTTGGCAAGTATATGTGTTGGTAACGATGACACATCCAATGGGAAATCATGTATTTATCCACCACGTTTCTTTCCTAAATTAGAAACTATGGAATTATTCAACATGAATAATCTACAGAAATGGCACCAAGAGGTGCCAGGACAAGTAGCAGATTTATTACTTCCTCGGCTCAAGAAGTTACGTATTTCTGGATGCTCAATTCTAGCAAGCATGCCCAAGATGATCCCTTTGCTTGACGATCTACAGGTAAATGAGGCAAGAAATATCCCACTTTACCATCTGTTGAATTTGTCTATGCAATCTAATCTTGATTGCAAAGGCACTATTGAAGTGGAACATATAGTTAGTTGGCGGCATTTTCACCTTCGTTTTTCGAGGATTGGTGGCTCTGACGTGGAACTGAGATGCGAAGGTTTGACGGAAAATATAGAGCGCTTTGAAGAGGATCTGAACAGAATACCATGCATATATATTAAGAAGATGTATATGGTGGATTGCAACTGTCTTTTCTCATCTGAGCTATGCCAAATACAATGGAATATTTGGAACCATTTTCATTTTGTTGAAAGAATTTGGATCAAAGGAAGCAATAATATAGTACAATGGCCAGTGGCAGAAATGGGAAACTTGATTTTTCTCCGATATCTAAACTTGTCTGCTTGTTACAACTTAACTGGTTCACTTCCATCAACAATATCCGATGACGGAAATTTCCTGCCTCCTGGACTTCGGTATCTTGAAATTAACGTATGTGTTAATTTGATGGAGGTACCAACTTTGCCTGCATCTCTTGAAGGATTGGACATCAGGTATTGTCCCAAGCTGGTTTCCATGCCAACTATTCTTGGGAACATGAAAAAATTGAAAGTACTCATTGTGATTGAGTGCGACGCTCTGAGGACATTTTCAAATGAAATGTATGGAGTAACGGCGCTGAAGAGGCTGCGTTTGGAGCAGTGCCCAAAGTTAGAGGCGCTACCGGAGGGTCTCCTGCAACAGCTCCCAGCCCTCGAGGAATTGCAAATCACAGACTGCCCCAACTTGGAGGGAGCCTTCACAAGAGGAGGCGCTTACTGGGATTTGGTCGAAGGAATTAGATATAAATCATTTGGGTCTCATTGAACATGTGTGCGCTGAATGCTTAGGTTGGCCTCAATTTTGATGCATGTGCTTGTGTATGTCGGCCTCATGGGGTTATGCATTCCAATGAGGTGTGTGTGTGTGTATATATATATATATCCTGTTCTCTTTACCTTGTTATCTCACCTTCCAAAATTATATGTTGATCCGAAACTTTGCACAATAATATAATTTGTAACTCAGCTTTAGTTTTTAGTCATATTTTTTTTGCAGGGTGTTATTAGTCATATAGCTGCACTGCATCGATCTAAATAATCTAGGATGTTTGTGTTTTTTTTTTAAATGAGGTTTCTTTGTAGATGTCAAAGCTTGTACCTATCTAAAGGATGTTTGTGTTTTTTTTCTTTTTCAGGTATCAGTTATCACGTCTAAATGATTCACTGCCATTTATATAGTGAAACTGGGCTACTGCAGCTGTACATGCATTGCACCAGTTAGGGGAAATCCGTTTCCTTTACAAATCCCTCACTTTATAATGGCTAGTAGGCGACCCAGATTGAACCATGCTAGTTAGGCACTGCCATTTATATACTAGTTTGTTAGCAAATTATGTTGGTAGATTTGTGTGTTAAACATAATGTAACGTTGTACATGTGAAAGTTGTAACGTGGCAGGAGTAATCTTGGGTTCGGTTAGGGCTAGATCCGCATAGCTTATCTCTTGTAACAACTTCCCTCTATCTCTGTCTTTCTTGATCTCCAAGTTGTAAACCTCCTCAACTGTATGCGCTATCCAGGGAGGTGCGCCCCTGCCTATAACATGTACGACGTCCCCTCTTGTTGAGGCAAGACGTTTTTGCTATCGCACCCTGTGTTAGCAAATTATGCTGGTAGATTTGTGGACTGAAATGAGGCAATGTATGTATATCACCCAGTCTTCAAGTAATCGGTGTTACTGTATGAAAGAATTCAGTGACAAGGATTTTATCTACATCGTCCCAATCAAGTCTGTTGTACGTTCTTGTACAACAGAAGATGAGATTTTTGTAAATACAACATCTCTGATTAAATATTTGTGCTTTCTTATGGCGGCGAAGCATACATTACATGTCTTGCATGGGTAGTAGTACATACATCTACATGGAGCAGCAATCAGTTCGGTATGCCCAGCTGGAAGGGCAAAACAGGGGTATATATCTTTGGGTGGACAAGAGGTGAGGTTGATCTCTTCTCATGTAGTCTAACAGTTGTTGTTCATTGTACGCCATATACTGTGAATGCTAAGATTGTAGTAAGGATGTGCAGGCATAGTTGTTATTTCAGATCAACCGACCCACAAGTTGCTTCTTTTTCAGGCACACAGCTTATTCAATTATTTGGTCGTTGCCTTTTTTAGCCGACGGACAATATTAAGATTGTGGCGATAAACAAGAATCACAAATTCAGTCAGATTGCAGTGCCTAAGAAAAGATGGTCTTCATGGACTGAAATTCTGTCAATGTATAGGAGTACTCCGTAAATCCTCAACTAGTCATTATTAATGAGTTAAAGAATCCAGTGAGCTCACCAAATATGTTGGGGTACTCAAAATGAATAGAAGGGGATGTATCTAGCATACATCCCCTTCTATTCATCTTGATTACAAGTATTTTCGGACGGAGACCAACTTTGGCTATGGTTTAATTACGGGTCTGAGACACTCACAGCCGGAAGACGGCGGCTAGGCAGGGGTTTTAACCCAAGTACGGAGTAGCTGAACTCTCGGGCTCCAAATCCTGGGTCTTATATATAGCCATCACCAGACTGAAAAGGCGACATAAATAAAAGCGCTAAAAGTAAACAGAGCGTCTCCTTTGGGAAAATTCAAACGGTGGCATGCTGAGTGGTTCACGTGGTACGAGATGTAGGCGGCGGTTGGATCAGGAATCAACGGTTGGGAGCAGGTAGGTGCACAAAGAAGCGGTACTCTAACTGAAGAAGTTGACACTGCTACTATTTTCTGAACAAGAAGTTCACACTGCTAGTAAGTAGTACTGTATTATCGAAAAAGGCTTTCGCCCCGCTTTATATATAAAGCATCAACCACACATTACAGCCATCACCACAACAAAGAAGGAAAAGAAGAGAAAAGAAAATCGACAAGGATACACAGACTACGAAACAACAAGTGATGGCGTCCGATCATGCCATCGACGCAACCGCGACAAGGGAGCAATTCGCGACCGGAGGGAGGCCACGCTCCATCAACTCCCAAGGGCCAACCCTGTTGTCCTACCTTCCGCCGCTGCCTCCGAAGAGGGCACCCCTGCCCTCTCGTCCTGGATCGAAGGACGCCGACCCGTCAGGAGGCAGAACAGCTCACCCCCGAGCATGGATGGACTGACCAACATGTTGCCAGGGAGAGGATGAGCCCTGGCCACCTCACCTCTCACAAGAACCCATACATCATGCCTGTCACCGGCCAAGACCAAGAAGTTCCCAGCCGACTCGCTGCCCAGCATGGCCAAGACGGCGCACCGAGTGCCGGCGCCAAACCGCGTCGACAAGGGGGAGACGCCCTCTCCAGCAGTGGCCGCCGCCACCCGCAACGCCCACCGCTCCCAGGGGCCAGATCGGCCGCGCTAGAGCAAACCCCAGCCGCCGCCGCCTCCCAGCACCGAAGCCGCCAGATCCGCACTTCTCCGCCGCCGGAGGCCCCACCGGACCCAGCTCCCCCAGGGGCGGCGGCCCGCGCCACCGAGATCTCAACCAGGAGAGGAAGGAGAGAGCCCCGACGCTGCCAGCGCCGCACGGGCTTCGCCAGGCGGATGCCCTCCTGCAGCGGCGAGGGGGAGGAGTGAGCGAGGAACCTCCCGGGACGCGCTCGCGGGGCGCGTCGCAGGAGGGGGAGAGGGGGGGGGGCACTCAAAAGCCAATCGTAGTACTGTATTCAGGTTCAGTTCCGGACAGGTTCTGCAGCTAATCCTTTGGCAACTGTGGATGAATGAATGAATGGAACGCATCATCAAGAGATAATTTCCATACATTCATACCCCAGTCTCAAAATGTATGACCAATTTTGACCAAAATGTATCATTATCTTATATTGTACGGTTGCAACTTCCTTCAAGATGGAGGCAATACTAGTAACACAAAGCAAGGAAAGGAAAGGAGGGAGCTTCTTCCAGTAATAAGGAAGGAGTATATTCAAAAAAAGGAAGGAGTATATTCAAGGAGTATATTCAAGTCAAGTCAACCCACCAAGCAGCAAAGGAAGGAGTACATATGCAACAAAAGAATATCTAATATCATCTTCAGCCAAGGCTTCACTGAACTGAAGAACGTCATTTGACGAAACAGAGCATATGCAGCAAAAACAGAGTAGGAGATGCTCTGTTTCAGCCTTTTTTTCTTTTTTCTTTTTATCTTCACTGATGAATGGAATGCTGGCAAACGCACGAGCACAGCCATCGTATTACTGTCAAGACCAAGTCGACACCAGGCAGGCGGCTACATGGTGAACCGGCATGTACATTCGCTGCATCCATCATCCTGGCAGAAGCATGTTCGCACACTTTACAGTCATGCTCATAATAAGCTTATTGAAGCCGGCAGTATGCTTCAGGACCAATTCTTTACTATCGCAATCCTCAAGGCACCAGACTTCTAACCGAGAGATTTGGTTGTTATCATCTGTCAGCGACCTCCCTCCAGTGGGCTGCTGTTGGGCCATGGGCCTACCCGGAAACTGCCACACACAGCCACTACAAGTAGGCAGAAGATGGAGACGGGAAAGTGGCTTGGACGGAAGGCTTCGGCCTGGCGAGGCTTGGCTAGCGATCTCTCTCTGTAGCTCGTGTTCTTCCTCCCCTGTCTCCTTCCTCAGCTTCCTTCTCTTGTAATCCTCAAATTGTAGCCAAACCATGGAGATTGAGTGAAACTAGTAGTTGGTTCCTAACAATTGGTATCAGAGCCATTGATCCTAGCCCCAAATCCACACCAAACTTTTCCTTCCTAGTTCCTGAGCGTCCCCAGGCGCGCTTCCGCAACAGCGGCGGCGGCGTCACCAGCGACGACCGCGTCTACGTGCAGCGCTGCCTCCACCAACAGTTGGGCTGCGGCCTCCGTGCGTGCGGCGACGGCCACGAACATCTCTACGCCGACCATGACCTCCGCCCATCATGCATCAGCGATGAGTTTAGTCGCGTCTCAGTGTGCTCCGCATAGCACCTTCCCCACCACCAGTTCGAGCACAGCCTCCGCGCGCTCGACGACACTCCCTGCGATGCATGCCGACCTCAACCTCAAGTGCAACACCACCGAAGACGACTTCGCTCTGTCGGCGCCCACCATGTGCTCGACAGAATTCCAGAGAGGCTATACAAGCATGGTTTTGTCCATGCCGACCAAGGTGTTGTCTACCACCGATTCAGGTGTGTGCGAGGTGCACGAGGGCTCCGACGGCTTCACCTCCACGGCAATCTCCCTGAGCTTCACCAATGAATTCCATGAGGTGACTGACGCACATGTTTCTGAAGCTGCTCCAACCACCAACCCACCCGCACACCACCTGTTCGGCCAAATTCCAAATCGGCAGGATCCTGCTGAAGATCGTGTTCTCAGCATCACCATTTCCCTGGTGCATCACCCTATCTCTGAAGACATCCTACAGGAAATTTTCAAGCCATATGGAGTGGAACAGATCATAGTCCACCCAAGGGCCACAACTCTCCGGGGATCAGTTTATGTGCCAGCCGAGGTCAAGTTCAAATTAGGGCTTGCTGCATCGAGGGCTCATACTGACTGGCATCGCCAGTACATCTACAAGGGGTCTTGTTTCCTCCGTGTCAACCAGGCTTTTCCTGATTTTTCCCATGTGATCAAGGAGAAGAAAGGGTTGCAGCTGGCAGCATGTCTTGCCCAGTTCAAGGCTGATTTGGAAGGGGGCTCCACTGATCTGTTGGCAGCCATGAATGAGACGGAATCAACGGCCTCACTGAAGCTCGTGCCCGCTTTGGAGCATCCTTGCAACACGAGCGTAGTGTCAACCCCGACAACTACCTCGGCGACGATGGTGTCACTTTCCTCTACATCGACCTCAACAGCGGCCGCGACCGTGTCGGCTGTGTGTGCAGTAAATCAGGATGACAATGTGCCAACCTCTGAGGTGTCCATCAGTCGTTCGGCAGTGGCTTCCATGGCGAGGGACATCGCCGCTCCTAACTGGTCCCCAGTGTGCCTTATTGCCACCAATGCCGCGCTAGCCCCTGCAGTGCCATCCAGATGCGATCATGCACTACAGGACGCTACGGTGGTTTCCGTCCAGGCCGCGCCGACATCATGTGGCATCGACATCACCCCGGCAGTGCCTACTAGGAGCTTGGTGTTGGCCCCCAACATTGGCACCAGCTCATGTGGCCTTGGAAATGAAGAGTGCCCGGTTTGGCCGCCTCCGGAACTGCAGATTTTGCACGCAACTGGTATTCAACATCTGCAGCTATGTTCTCCTTGCTTAATTTCATCACAATTGCAAGCTATTCATGATCATGTTTATAAGTGGCTGAAGGTTGGGAGAAAAACAGAGAACATAGCTATAGTGGTACAGTTTGTACGCCGGATGCCTGAGAGCTTTTGGTCACAAAAACTGAATAACATGTGGAGATACACCATAACGACCATGTTTGATACTCTGCTATACACTATTTTCGGACAAATTATTCAGTCTGGTATTGAGCCGCTCGAGTGGAAATTTCCTTGGTCTTCAATCTGCAGGCCAATTAGAGCTTCTTTGCTGAAGGAATCAATGGGCATATCTAGCCAAACCTATTTGGATGGTGTGAATTCTTTTGCAGTGGTGTTATACTGTAGTGGTGGAAGTGATTTATTATCTTCAGCCATTGCCCTTGACAGTGATAGGTGGGTTACATCACCATGGGACCCTGGAGAGCATAATATTGGAACTGAGGTTTCTGTGAATCTGTTCAAGCTTCCAAAGGGCACACCATTGACACTGATTACAGAAAAATTCACCAGGTTATATATCTTGGATCTTCTCAGAATTGTTCACCATAAGACGCCGTCATTTGTTGGAAATATGTTGCAGCTTTATAAAGCACACTCCAGGTTTGATGCTACTTATTTTGGTCCTAATTGTTGCCGTTGGGAATTTGCATGGTTGCTAGTGGGATCATTGTGTGCTCGTACAGGACCTGGAGGAAATAGAATTTTCAGCAATATGTCTGCCCGACTCGGACCGTTGAGTCAGAATGATTCAACATCCATGTTTCTTATGGTTGGCCTCTGTAACAAGGGGAATGTGGCAATCTGCCTGAACCATAGAATAGTCCACCCTCCCAGATTTTGCTTGATTGATCAGCAACTGCCTCCAAGCACTGGCCACTTTCTTCAGGCAACAGAAGATACCTTGTGCATGAAGATCATGGATGGACTTGCGAATCATTGCAATAGTTGTTTTTTCCAGCAGATCCAGATTGCGATTGCGAGCATGCCTTACCTGGTGGTGCTATTTCCTTGGGATCCGGGTGACTTAGCAGTTGTTACTGAAGGTGTATGGACACTGCAACAGTTTCCTCATTCTAGGACCCCCAAGTGTTTTTGGATATGCTTCACCGTTCAGCAAAACCTGCAACAGACATGGGATCTCGGTGAGCCGGTTCTTGTTTGGGCGCAGTTTGATGTACAAATGCCTTGGGATCTCGGTGGTTCAACATGGAGTCGGCTTGAGGGCAAGCCGGATTTTTATGAGGGGGGGATTGTCAGCGACCTCCCTCCAGTGGGCTGCTGTTGGGCCATGGGCCTACCCGGAAACTACCACACACAGCCACTACAAGTAGGCAGAAGATGGAGACGGGAAAGTGGCTTGGACGGAAGGCTTCGGCCTGGCGAGGCTTGGCTAGCGATCTCTCTCTGTAGCTTGTGTTCTTCCTCCCCTGTCTCCTTCCTCAGCTTCCTTCTCTTGTAATCCTCAAATTGTAGCCAAACCATGGAGATTGAGTGAAACTAGTAGTTGGTTCCTAACAATTGGTATCAGAGCCATTGATCCTAGCCCCAAATCCACACCAAACTTTTCCTTCCTAGTTCCTGAGCGTCCCCAGGCGCGCTTCCGCAACAGCGGCGGCGGCGTCACCAACGACGACCGCGTCTACGTGCAGCGCTGCCTCCACCAACAGTTGGGCTGCGGCCTCCGTGCGTGCGGCGACGGCCACGAACATCTCTACGCCGACCATGACCTCCGCCCATCATGCATCAGCGATGAGTTTAGTCGCGTCTCAGTGTGCTCCGCATAGCACCTTCCCCACCACCAGTTCGAGCACAGCCTCCGCGCGCTCGACGACACTCCCTGCGATGCATGCCGACCTCAACCTCAAGTGCAACACCACCGAAGACGACTTCGCTCTGTCGGCGCCCACCATGTGCTCGACAGAATTCCAGAGAGGCTATACAAGCATGGTTTTGTCCATGCCGACCAAGGTGTTGTCTACCACCGATTCAGGTGTGTGCGAGGTGCACGAGGGCTCTGACGGCTTCACCTCCACGGCAATCTCCCTGAGCTTCACCAATGAATTCCATGAGGTGACTGACGCACATGTTTCTGAAGCTGCTCCAACCACCAACCCACCCGCACACCACCTGTTCGGCCAAATTCCAAATCGGCAGGATCCTGCTGAAGATCGTGTTCTCAGCATCACCATTTCCCTGGTGCATCACCCTATCTCTGAAGACATCCTACAGGAAATTTTCAAGCCATATGGAGTGGAACAGATCATAGTCCACCCAAGGGCCACAACTCTCCGGGGATCAGTTTATGTGTCAGCCGAGGTCAAGTTCAAATTAGGGCTTGCTGCATCGAGGGCTCATACTGACTGGCATCGCCAGTACATCTACAAGGGGTCTTGTTTCCTCCGTGTCAACCAGGCTTTTCCTGATTTTTCCCATGTGATCAAGGAGAAGAAAGGGTTGCAGCTGGCAGCATGTCTTGCCCAGTTCAAGGCTGATTTGGAAGGGGGCTCCACTGATCTGTTGGCAGCCATGAATGAGACGGAATCAACGGCCTCACTGAAGCTCGTGCCCGCTTTGGAGCATCCTTGCAACACGAGCGTAGTGTCAACCCCGACAACTACCTCGGCGACGATGGTGTCACTTTCCTCTACATCGACCTCAACAGCGGCCGCGACCGTGTCGGCTGTGTGTGCAGTAAATCAGGATGACAATGTGCCAACCTCTGAGGTGTCCATCAGTCGTTCGGCAGTGGCTTCCATGGCGAGGGACATCGCCGCTCCTAACTGGTCCCCAGTGTGCCTTATTGCCACCAATGCCGCGCTAGCCCCTGCAGTGCCATCCAGATGCGATCATGCACTACAGGACGCTACGGTGGTTTCCGTCCAGGCCGCGCCGACATCATGTGGCATCGACATCACCCCGGCAGTGCCTACTAGGAGCTTGGTGTTGGCCCCCAACATTGGCACCAGCTCATGTGGCCTTGGAAATGAAGAGTGCCCGGTTTGGCCGCCTCCGGAACTGCAGATTTTGCACGCAACTGGTATTCAACATCTGCAGCTATGTTCTCCTTGCTTAATTTCATCACAATTGCAAGCTATTCATGATCATGTTTATAAGTGGCTGAAGGTTGGGAGAAAAACAGAGAACATAGCTATAGTGGTACAGTTTGTACGCCGGATGCCTGAGAGCTTTTGGTCACAAAAACTGAATAACATGTGGAGATACACCATAACGACCATGTTTGATACTCTGCTATACACTATTTTCGGACAAATTATTCAGTCTGGTATTGAGCCGCTCGAGTGGAAATTTCCTTGGTCTTCAATCTGCAGGCCAATTAGAGCTTCTTTGCTGAAGGAATCAATGGGCATATCTAGCCAAACCTATTTGGATGGTGTGAATTCTTTTGCAGTGGTGTTATACTGTAGTGGTGGAAGTGATTTATTATCTTCAGCCATTGCCCTTGACAGTGATAGGTGGGTTACATCACCATGGGACCCTGGAGAGCATAATATTGGAACTGAGGTTTCTGTGAATCTGTTCAAGCTTCCAAAGGGCACACCATTGACACTGATTACAGAAAAATTCACCAGGTTATATATCTTGGATCTTCTCAGAATTGTTCACCATAAGACGCCGTCATTTGTTGGAAATATGTTGCAGCTTTATAAAGCACACTCCAGGTTTGATGCTACTTATTTTGGTCCTAATTGTTGCCGTTGGGAATTTGCATGGTTGCTAGTGGGATCATTGTGTGCTCGTACAGGACCTGGAGGAAATAGAATTTTCAGCAATATGTCTGCCCGACTCCGACCGTTGAGTCAGAATGATTCAACATCCATGTTTCTTATGGTTGGCCTCTGTAACAAGGGGAATGTGGCAATCTGCCTGAACCATAGAATAGTCCACCCTCCCAGATTTTGCTTGATTGATCAGCAACTGCCTCCAAGCACTGGCCACTTTCTTCAGGCAACAGAAGATACCTTGTGCATGAAGATCATGGATGGACTTGCGAATCATTGCAGTAGTTGTTTTTTCCAGCAGATCCAGATTGCGATTGCGAGCATGCCTTACCTGGTGGTGCTATTTCCTTGGGATCCGGGTGACTTAGCAGTTGTTACTGAAGGTGTATGGACACTGCAACAGTTTCCTCATTCTAGGACCCCCAAGTGTTTTTGGATATGCTTCACCGTTCAGCAAAACCTGCAACAGACATGGGATCTCGGTGAGCCGGTTCTTGTTTGGGCGCAGTTTGATGTACAAATGCCTTGGGATCTCGGTGGTTCAACATGGAGTCGGCTTGAGGGCAAGCCGGATTTTTATGAGGGGGGGATTGTCAGCGACCTCCCTCCAGTGGGCTGCTGTTGGGCCATGGGCCTACCCGGAAACTACCACACACAGCCACTACAAGTAGGCAGAAGATGGAGACGGGAAAGTGGCTTGGACGGAAGGCTTCGGCCTGGCGAGGCTTGGCTAGCGATCTCTCTCTGTAGCTTGTGTTCTTCCTCCCCTGTCTCCTTCCTCAGCTTCCTTCTCTTGTAATCCTCAAATTGTAGCCAAACCATGGAGATTGAGTGAAACTAGTAGTTGGTTCCTAACATCATCCAAGGAAGCTACAGTGTAGTGTAAGTACCAAATGTTCAGCCGTATGTGTCAGCGATCCTACTGGCGGTACTGGAATTCCTGAAGTCGATCAAGAGAAGCAGCGGGAGATGGAAGATTCAACTCGTGGGCGATATGTTAAGTTCCAGAGAGACCACGGCGATATGTTAAGTTAGCGGATGGCCCAGATGGTCTGAGGAACAGGGGATATGTGAAGACCAATGGCTGAGACACCGCTCCCAGAGTTGATGCCGACAAACCTAAGTTATAACATGATGGACGTAATGCAGAATGATGGTTTCGTTGGCTGCCACAGCCCCCCTCTCAAGTGGAAGATGATCAACAGACAAGCATGTAGTTCAAGGCTGGATTCTAGAAGAACGAAAAGAAAAATCCAGTATCACTAATTAGATCCTGCTTCCAAGCCTCTGCTTCTTTTTAGTTCATAACCCTTGAATTAACAGATATAGTTTTTTTTCCGCAAGGGATTGCTGTTGAATCCTGTAAACAGTACTTTGAAATTAAAACCGTTGTTTTTTCTTGTGGTGCGCCCAGGGTTTCAAACCCAGTTCTCTCTCTTCTTCTCAACATATATACATAATATATGCAACACTCTCTCTCTCTTCTTCTGAACATATATACATACTATATGCAGCACTCTCTCTCTTCTCAGCTCTCTCTTCTTCTGAACGTATAAGCTTACATATGCTCCATGTCAGTTTTGTTTTTTTTCGATGAAGGGCTTTTCATTCAATTGAAATATCGAGTTGATACAGACGCATCAAAGATCACCCGGCCTCTGCATAGCTAGATGCACACAGCCAAAAGTTCGAAGAAGTCTAGATCAAAAATAATATGGCTAAACAGCCACAAGTAAAAAAATAAAACAAGCCTATAGCGGGGCCAATCCAATTCGAAGATCACACCGCAATCCATGGGGGTAGAAAATCTCCCTGGCCGAACGCTCCAGCCGTGTAGATCAGAGATTTTTTGCAACCTAGCCAGTTTCGTCGTGCCAAATTGTCGCTAGTAAAGATAACTCCTTTAGTTAAAAACCATAGGAAAATTTTCACTTTTAGGGGAATCTTAAGCTTCCACAATTTCCTATTATTTATTGGTACCTCATTATGAACCAGTGCATCGTACATGGATTTAACCGAAACTTACCACTCTGATGCAATTTCCATTTAAAGATATCCGGTTCCACTGACAGCTGGATGGCTCCCAGTCGGGTTAACAGACCATCCCATGCTGCCAATCGAGGACCAATGAGGGTTCGACGAAAAGAAATATCAGGGTTTTCTTGTCCCAGCACTTGTTTAATCGTGACAAACTTATGTCTAACTATCCGATATAAACTTGGGTATTGCACATTTAAGGGGTTGTTCCCCAACCAGGTGTCTTCCCAGAAACGTGTCTGGGAGCCGCCCCTAACCGAAAACGTTCCAAACTGGAAAAAGAATTCTTTAGCTTTCATCACCCCACTCCAAAAATGTGAATCTCTGGGTCTCCAGTAGACCTGGGATATTGCTTTGGAACCCACATATTTATTACAAATGATTTCTTGCCAAACACCGTTCTCAGTGAGTAATTTATGTACCCATTTGCTGAGCAGTGCAATATTTTTTATCTCAAGATCCTGGATTCCAAACCCCCTTGGCTTTTAGGGCGGCATAATACGTTCCACCTTGCCAAACGATACTTCTTGGTTTCATTATCGCTCTGCCAAAAAAATCTTGATCTATAATAGTCAAGACGCTGGAGCACTCCTTTTGGGAGATGAAAAAAAGATAACATATAAAGAACCATATTGGTAAGGACCGAATTGATCAAGATTAGTCGACCTCCATAGGACAAGAGTTTGGCCTTCCAACTGGCCAGACGTTTCTCCAGTCTCTCTTCAACATGCTTCCATTCAGCTATTGTCAATCGCCTATAGTGAATAGAGATACCCAGATAGCGAATTGAGAATTGTCCGAGTTGACAACCAAAGATTTCAGCATAATCTTGTGAAACTTTTGCGGCCTCGCTGAAAAAGAAGAGTTCACTCTTATGAAAATTAATCTTTAGTCCAGAAAGATCCTCAAAGGCACATAACAACAATTTAAGGTTTCTGGCCTTTTCTAAGTCATGGTCCAGGAACAAAATGGTGTAATCCGCATATTGTAAAATTGATAGGCCTCCTTCTACTAAATGAGGAATGACCCCGGTGACTTGACCTGCTAACTTGGCCCTCTCAATAAGAGTAGCTAACATATCAGCCACAATATTAAAACAGAATGGGTGATGCGGGGTCCCCTTGACGGAGCCCCTTGTCTGGAAATAGTTGCCTACATCGTCGTTTACCTGAATAGCAACACTACCTCCGGACACAAATCTCTCAACCCATCGACACCAAGTATCGGAAATCCCTTTCATACGTAATGTTTGTAACAAAAAGGGCCACTTTACTTTATCATAAGCTTTCTCGAAGTCGATTTTAAAAATGACTCCATTCAATTTTTTATGATGAAGCTCGTGGACCATTTCATGAAGGACAGCAACACCATCCAAAATGTTTCGCCCTTGCATGAATGCTGTTTGGGTTGGTTTGACTACATGATCAGCCACCCCATTCAGACGGTTAGTCGCCACCTTGGTGAAGATTTTAAACTTACATTGAGTAAGCAAATCGGTCTATATTGTTGAATCCGACTAGCATCTTTCGTCTTGGGTAGAAGAATAATTTCCCCAAAATTTAGGCGGGAAATGTCAAGTTTATGAGCATGTAGTTCATTGAACAACTGAACCAAGTCTGATTTTAACATGTCCCAGAAATTTTTGTAGAACTCCGCCGGAAAACCATCCGGACCAGGAGATTTGTTATGTTCCATCTAAAAAACCGTCGTTCGAATTTCCTCCTCAGAGAATGGAGAGGTTAGGAATTCATTTTCCGCAGCGGATACTTGCTGAATGTCGTGACAAATGGACTCATCCATCTCGATAGTAGTGTTCACAGATGGCCCGAATAAATCTTTATAATACTTAGTAATGAAGTTCTTTAATGAGGCCTCCCCCTCAATTCGACCCTCCTCCTGATCTAGAGCGAAGATTCGTTTCTTCCTATGTTTGCCATTGGCTAACATTTGGAAGTATTTCGTATTATCATCCCCAAGAACCAGTGAGTCAGTCTTACACCTTTGGTACCATTTTATTTCCTCCTCGCGTAAAAGGCGGGCTAGCTGCTCATTGAGATGATTTTTTTGCTCAATCTCCATGGCAGAAAGGAGCCTCACCTCCGTGATCTTATCTAAGGAGTCAATTAAGGTAGAGAGTCGCAACTTCTCCTTCTTATAAATCCCTAAGGTGTGTTTGGCCCAACCACGAAGGAATTGGCGCACCGCACGAATGCGATTGTTCCATCGTTGAATTGGTGTGTCACCACGAGGTTGGCGTTGCCACACTTTTTTTACCAACTCATGAAAACCCTCTCTAGTGAGCCATCCCAATTCGAATTTGAACAGATGGTGGCTATTACTCGGAGCAGGTTGATCGAAATCAGTTAGCAACGGAGCATGATCAGATAAATCCTCAATTCTGTCCAGTGCTCTCACCGAAGCTAGGGGTACTTAAATTCCCAGTCGGTGGTAACGAGCACCCGCTCTAATTTTCCGAAAGTTGGGATAGATCTGTTATTGGCCCAGGTATATTGGCGCCCAGATAAGGTAAGTTCCCGCAAATCGAGACTATCAATAACAGCATGAAAAAGGAATGGCCACCTAGTGTCGAACCTATCGTTGTTTTTCTCCTGCTGATATCGGAGAATATTGAAATCTCCCCCTAGTATCATTGGGTGTGGGTTTTCTCGGCAGGTATTGACAATTTCCTTGAGGAAGGCCGATTTAAACTCATCTTGAGCGGCATCATAAACAGCAACCAAACTCCAAATGAAGTTATCAGATTTATTTCGAAGGTTGAATTTACTATGATACTCCCCCTTCGAAGTTGAAAGAAGTTCCAAGTAAGTGGAGTGTATGCCTAACAGAATACCCCCAGACCTCCCAGAAGGCGGTAAAATATGCCACTCGTAATCACGAGTTGGAAAGTCACGCTTGCCACACTCAGAGATTGCCACAAAATCGAGAGCATAATCCCTAACACAATCAGAAATATGTTTATGTTTAGCCAAGTCACTAAGACCTCTGCTATTCCAAAACATTCCTTTCATGATGAATCTTTCTTGTGTTTGTAAACTTTTGCCTTCTTTTTTGGCCGTCCCTTTTTACTACCTGAATTAGACTTGTTCTTGTGTACCGACACAATGAGCTCACAAAGCATAGTGTCGCGCGTGGTGTCATCCAAGTCTACCTCAGTTGCATCTTTGACCAAATGAGAGAGGAGTCTGCCTTCATGATTGGCATCCGACTCCTCATCGTCCTCATCTGAAACTAAGGGATCCAAAATATGCGATTTAGGAGCAACCGTAAGCCAGTCGAACTCCACTTACTTAAGAGCCTTAACGGAAAAGTCTACTGCTGTTTTATTTCTTCCTAATGAGATACCAAGACTAGTAATATTTGAAGAAACTTTGGCATTATCAAAAGAGAGAAAAGATTTACTAGTAGATGTACCAACAAAGTCGAGGTTCCGCGATGCCGTTCTACGCATGGCCTTCCGCATGGAATCCTCGTCAGTAGTTAAAGCCCCGTCAGCGTTAACTGAATGGCGGCCACTGCGTCTGAGAGATGTAGTCGTAGACACGTGGCAGCTAGCGTCTCGGAGGCCCTGCAAGGTGGTGTAGATGGCTCCGGCGTAGCCGAAGCAGACTGAGTAGGCGGCAGCCTACCCTCCTCCTCCTCGGTCGCCGAAGAGGCCTCCACACTGCCCGGCGAAGGAGGCGCGGACGACAGCGCTCGAAGCTCCGCCATCGCAAGGTCGTGATCCGCCCTCACCGCCGGGGAAAAAATCACTCCCCGACGGCTAGACAGCCGCGACGAAGACGAGGTCGGAGTCACCACCTCATCCGTAACATCCACCCTCGGAGTCCCTGTCTCCAGAGACGCCGACGACTCATCGCCTCGAAGTCGAACGCCGGGAGCAGCTGGTGATGATGTCGACAGAGTAGGTAGCGCAGGTATGCGAGACGGCGAGGAAGCACACCCTGGCGCCAAGTGGTCCACATCCGACCGATCACCTGGCGGTGTCGTACTCCGCATAGGCTGCAACACAAGATTAGGTGACGATCTCCGGAGAGGATTTGGCGGCGTGACGGCAATTAATTTTCTCGCCGCCACCGGCCGTGAGGGTGCACCAGAAGGAACGATTGTGGCTGAAGTTATCTGCATCGGAACAGCACCTCCCATGGTTGTAGTGGCCGCAGTGTGAGTGGTAGAAGAGGATCCTTTCGGCCTCTTGCTCATGTCATTAGGCCTTGACGTATCCGCTCTTTCATGTCCCTTGTCACCCTCAGAATAGTCGTCTTGCTCCCAAACTCGTGGCACAAAATCAGCATCCACTCGGAAGTCATCATCCTCCAAAGTATACCGGAACTCATATCCCTTTCTCTCAACAACCACGTCCGACGAGAGGGAGTTGACAGTACTCATCTTAAAAACGTCCAGATTAAGCACGCCCACCTGTATCCGAACAATTCCCCGGCGGCGCAAACAAAGGAGATCGGCATCCAAGGTGGCGCCAATAACAGAACCAACAGCCCAAAGGCCTAAGAAATGCCGAAGTGTGTGAGGTACTCCATGAACATGCACCCAAATCGGAAACAGCTCAAAACGATAAGGGATATCCTCAGACTGCCATGCCTTGAACTCCAGTGTTACGTTATGTGAGTTGATGAAGACCGTAAACCCGGTTACTCTCAGAAGCACCTCTTCACTAGGAAACGACATGAGAAAAGCATTATGGCCGTGAGGAATAGCCTCCCACGTCCGCTGTTGCTGATACTGCGCAATCTTGGCTACCTATGACTCCACAATGCTGGAAGTGATAGAACCTTCCGAGATCGTGACAAGAGCTGTTGTAGAACTCTGTGGTGCTAAATCTGCTCTGCACACATTATCTGGCATCTGAAAGGAGGCCATATTCTCAGTACCATATCCACAAAGCATTGCCGCCGGCTTCGGCAACTTCAGAGCCGGGCACCGCCGCAGGGTCATCGGGTGGTTCGATTCGTTACAAATGAAACAGTATTGTTGGGTCTCACAATCCTCAGCCAGGCGTCCCGCCGACTGACACTTGGTGCACCACATCTTTTTGGTTGCAGTACCCACGCCTGAAACTGTAGCGGGTTGCATCTGAACATGCTGCTGAACCGGTGCCATATGAGATTGAACTGTAGTCGCAACAGCCACCGGGACGAGAGATGGCACTCCCTGCGCACCATGAGCAGCCGTAGCAGTTGAGGCGACGTTGGTGGGAGCGACCCCCGGTTGGTACTTGGGACGACCACACCCTTGCTCCTCTTCGGCTTCTGCGGGCGCATGTTTCCGGCCTGCCCGTGGGCCGCGGTGATCGCCGGACCTGTATTAAAAGCAATGTGTTGTATGCCAATAGGGGGTCCTAGGCTCTGCTGCGGGAGAGGACCAGCCGGCTGATACATGTACGCCGGTGACTGGTTCTGCATGTAGCCGACCGGAGCATGAAATACCGGCTGTTGTTGAGGCTAGCCATAGTGCATAGTAACTTAGACTAGTAACATGCATATGTTACTAGTCTATGTTACTACCATCATAGTGGGTAGTAACATAAATGTAGTGTCATGCAAGCCTTTATTTATTATCTTGTAGACTCATTTTACATTGGGGTGCGTTATGTTATGGTAACATAATATGTTATCACAAGCACCTCTCTCCTCATTAACTTCATGCCACATAAGCATATATGTCTTGGGATGTGCTATGTTACTATCTAAGTTACTCCCACTATGGCTAGCCTCATAGTACTGCTGCGGATGGTTAGCCTGATAAAACTGCTGCTGAGGTTGCACAGGCACATGACAAGCATATTGCGATGGAGGAGGCACCATATTGGCCAAGTTGGTGTTGTGAGCTGACTGCTGCGATGGAATAACCGGAGCAAACACACCGGGCGCGAAGCCCGGCGCGACGCCCGAAGACGAGCCGTCCGCTGGCAACGAAGCGGCGGAGGTTGGTCGGACAGAGCCGGAGCCAGGCGGCGCAGACGCCTCACGGGACATCGCAGAGGAACGCACGGCGGCCACGAAAGAAAGAGGAAGATTAGGGTTTCTCCGATGACAAGACCTGTTCCACATATGAAACAACCAACGGTTGAGATTAACCATGCGTAATGGACGTCCAGGATCAGACAAACCTGGGCTTGGTTGTGGGCCCATCAACTGAGCCGGATCAGGCGATCTGGGATGCACAACGGACGGAGTGATCGGTGACCTTGCCGGCATTGACACCGCCGCCGTCGCAAGGCCGGCAGGCATGATAGCGTCGCCCAAAGTACGAGGGGGAGAAATCCTTGGAGGCGGAATGGGTCCGATCCATGGCCTGACCAGAACCCTAGTTGAAACCCCCGCCCCAGCAGGTCCTTGTCGAGTCGGCGCCGCTGATGTCTACCACGCAACCTTCTTCTTGTAGACATTATTGGGCCTGCAAGTGCACATGTTTGTAGGACAGTAGCAAATTTTTCTCAAGTGGATGACCTAAGGTTTATCAATCTGTGGGAGGCGTAGGATGAAGATGGTCTCTCTCAAACAACCCTGCAACCAAATAACAAAGAGTCTCTTGTGTCCCCAACACACCTAATAAAATGGTAAATTGTATAGGTGCACTAGTTCGGCGAAGAGATGGTGATACAAGTGCAATATGGATGGTAGATAAAGGTATTTGTAATCTGAAATAATAAAAACAGCAAGGTAACTAATGATAAAAGTGAGCGTAAACGGTATTGCAATGATAGGAAACAAGGCCTAGGGTTCATACTTTCACTAGTGCAAGTTCTCTCAACAATAATAACATAGATAGATCATATAACAATCCCTCAACATGCAACAAAGAGTCACTCCAAAGCCACTAATAGCGGAGAACAAACGTAGAGATTATGGTAGGGTACGAAACCACCTCAAAGTCATTCTTTCGGATCAATCTATTCAAAAGTTCGTACCAGAATAACACCTTAAGACACAAATCAACCAAAACCCTAATGTCACCTAGATACTCCATTGTCACCTCAAGTATCCGTGGGCATGATTATACGATATGCATCACACAATCTCAGATTCATCTATTCAACCAACACAAAGTACTTCAAAGAGTGCCCCAAAGTTTCTACCGGAGAGTCAAGAAGACGTGTGCCAACCCCTATGCATAGGTTCATGGGCGGAACCCGCAAGTTGGTCACCAAAACATACATCAAGTGGCACGTGATATCCCATTGTCACCACAGATAAACACGGCAAGACATACATCAAGTGTTCTCAAATCAAATACTCAATCCGATAAGATAACTTCAAGAGGGAAACTCAATTCATCACAAGAGAGTAGAGGGGGAGAAACATCATAAGATCCAACTATAATAGCAAAGCTCGCGATACATCAAGATCGTGCCATAGAGAGAACACAAGACAGAGAGATCAAACACATAGCTACTGGTACATACCCTCAGCCCCCAGGGTGAACTACTCCCTCCTCATCATGGAGAGCGTCGGGATGATGAAGATGGCCACCGGTGATGGATTTCCCCTCCGGCAGGGTGCCGGAACGGGCTCCCGAGAAGTTTTTGGTGGCTACAGAGCCTTGCAGTGGCGGAACTCCCGATCTATCTTGGTATTCTTTGGTTTTAGGGTACGTAGGCTTATATAGGCGAAAGAAGTCGGTCGGGGGTGCTCGAGGGGCCCACGAGACAAGGGGCACGCCCTATAGGGGGGGCGCCCTCCTATCTCGTGGCTGCCTCGAGGATTTT
Organism: Triticum dicoccoides; assembly: GCF_002162155.2. Taxonomy (NCBI): domain Eukaryota; kingdom Viridiplantae; phylum Streptophyta; class Magnoliopsida; order Poales; family Poaceae; genus Triticum; species Triticum dicoccoides. Next base: position 749,585,097 of record NC_041386.1, on the reverse strand, counting down.
CTGACGTGAACTCCAAGTCTCCAGGATCATATTCTTCCAAAAAATCACGCTGTCACAGGTTTCATTCCGTTTGGACTCTGTTTGATATTCCTTTTCTTCGAAATACTGAAACAGGCAATAAAACAGCAATATGGGCTGGGCCTCCTGTTAATAGGTTAGTCCCAAAAGTAATATAAAAGTGTATAATAAAGCCCGTAATCATTCAAAACACATAGGATAATAGCATGAATGCTTCATAAATTATAGATACGTTGGAGACGTATCAGCCGCCACCTTGGGAGAGATCGCCGGCATTACCGGAGCCGTCTCCCCATCCTTTTGAGCAGAACCTACCAGAGTAGAAACCTGCCGCAAAGAAGGTCTCTCCCACACTCTTGAGGCGGGTATAGGATACCCGATGTCAGCCCAAAATTCCGCTGCGAACTCTTCGTCCGATTTGGCCGGCGCGATGCCATAGCATTCTTACCCGACGAACAGTCCTCTTCCTCATCCGAGTGAAGACACGAAAAGCGCGATCCAGATCCCGTCGCCGTGGATGCCGACCACCCTGGCGCCAAGGTTAGACGCCGACGAGAGGAGAGCCGCATCCAGGCAGAGCGCCGGCGTCGGCACCCGCCAACGTGCGCAGATCGCCCCTCTTCTCCTCACGTAGTACGTCTACTAAATCGTGGCTTTCTTTAAAAATGGGGGAGATTTTCACTTCCCCGGCCTCTGCACCAACTAAGGATGCATACGGCCATTTTAGTATGAGTACCAAGATAAACATGGTCCTCAGAATTTTTTAAATGAGTATCAAGATATTTCTTGATGAGTGGTTCCATCACACATCAAGCTTGATCCTCAATAAACGGGGGAAAACCCCTGTGCATCACCTGTCAATTCTGGGAATTGAATTCAGGTCGTTAGACTGCACAACCTCATGCCCAACCACTGAGCCAAGGCTCTCTTTGCTTAAAAATGGGGGAGAATTTCACTTACTAGGGATGCATACGGCCATTTTAGTATGAGTACCAAGATAAACATGGTCCTCAGAATTTTTTTAAATGAGTATCAAGATATTTTTTTGATGAGTGTTTCCACCCTACATCAAACTTGATCCTCAGGAAATGGGGGAAAACGCCTGTGCATCACCTGTCAATTCAAGGAATTGAACTCGGGTCATTGGACTGCACAACCGCATGCCCAACCACTGAGCCAAGGCTCACTTCACCATGTCAGTTTTGTAATGTTGCGGTACAGATTACTGGCAGGTAACACTTAGTGATCAAACTGTCCTGATGGTTAAATGCTACACTAGTATACAAAGGACAGCCCAATCTTGAGAAGAGTCCATTGATTCTTCAATCTTCCAGCTGAGAAATGCGTGTTACAGAACCAACGCAGTTTGGAGACTCATCTCATCTGCCCCTACCGTCTGCTTCTGAGGAGGTGGGTGGAGCGATTGCGTCTATGAAAGCTTGCTCGGCCCCGGGGCCGGATGGCCTCCCGATAGTCTTTTTCCAGAAATTCTGGGAGATCTTACGTCTGGTCATTATGCCCATGTTTCATGAGTTCTATATTGGAACTTTGGATATGGCGAGGATTAACTATGATGTCATATCCCTGATCCCCAAAGTAGTTGGGGCGATGGATATTCGGCAATTCCGCCCCATCACGGTGATCAACGTGTTGGAGCGAATCTTTGCGATGGTTTGCGCAACTCGTTTATCCCCGGTGGCGGAAAGAATTGCTCACCCCCTTCAATCTGCATTCTTGAAGGGCAGGCGGATCCATGATGGAATTCTTGCCCTTCACGAGATCGTCCATGAGGTGGCGTCGAATGGGCTTAAGGGGTCTTCCTCAAATTGGACTTCCAGAAGGCGTATGACCGTCTGGACTGGTCCTTTTTGAGGTTGGTGATGGAGCAACGAGGATTTGACGAGAGGTGGTGTTCCTGGATCATGCAACTGGTTAGATCTGGGAAAACGGCGATCAACATCAATGGCGAAGTGGGACCCTTTTTCCAGGCTTCCAGGGGGTAAAGCAAGGGGACCCTGTCTCCCCCTTGCTTTTCAACCTTGCAGTTGATGCCCTTGCGGGCATCTTAGATAAGGCCAAGTTGGCCGGCCACCTTAAGGGTGTAGTTAGTCACCTCATCCCGGATGGGGGGAGGGGGGGGGGGGTTACTCACCTGCAGTATGCGGATGACACCATGATTACAAGTGGCAGGCTCGGACTCAGACATTGTTAATCTTAAGTTCCTTTTGCTCTGCTTTGAGAAAATGTCTGGACTTAAGATTAACTTTGATAAGAGTGAGGTGGTGGTCCTTGGCTATTCGGAGGCTGAGCAGCTTCGGATAGCGGATAACCTCAACTGTAGGTTGGCATCATTCCCCATATCTTACTTGGGGATGCCCCTGGCTAAGTCCAGGATTTTGGTGAGTGGGTATGATCCGCTTGTGGGATGAGTAGCGTCCCGTGCGGACCCCTGGTGCGGTAGGTTCACTTCTAAAGATAGCAAGAATGTCCTCATTAGCTCTAACCTTGCCAGCCTCCCCATGTATATGATGGGGATGTACATCTTACCCGAAGGTGTGCATAGCTCCTATGACAGGGAGTTGGCTAGGTTCTTCTGGCAGGCAGGGGATGGTCGGCCCAAGTACCATATGGTGAAATGGGCTGACATCTGCTTGCCAAAGGACCAAGGTGGGCTGGGTATCCCTGCATCTCGCCGGATGAACGTTGCGCTTATGCTGTGTTGAGTTTGGCGGATCTTGAGGGGAGATGGGGGTTTGTGGTTTCAGCTGTTGAGTCCAAGTACTTGCAGGGCCAACCCCTCTTGGCTTGCTCACACTTGGCCGGGTCCCAGTTCTGGAGATCTATTCAGGCCATAAAGGAAGGGATTAGGTTGGGTTTGCATTTCTCAGTTGGCAATGAGTTTGGGACCCAGTTTTGGTTGGACCCTTGGTTTGAGGGCGAGCCTCTCCGCTTGCGGTTCGCGAGGCTCTTTGCGATTTTGTGACGACCCGACCATCCTTGTATCAACGTCTGCTTTGGATGAGGTACGGGAATGGACAGACCTGAGGGAAGTAGTCCCTCTTCCTCTGTCCCAGGTCCCCGACACTGTTTCCTGGAGCCTTTCTCCTTCGGGTGAATTCTCCGTTAGTTCGGCCTATCAGGCATTATGTCGATTGTCGGTTCTACAGTGGCTATCCCCACTGTGGAAGGCGCCGATGCCCTTGAAGATTATGATTTTCGTATGGCAGCTTCTCCGAGATCGTCTACCTTTGGGGACTGAGGTGCTAAAACGCCATGGTCCGGGCATTGGCCTTTGCCCTTTGTGCCACGTCCCGAAAACGGGAACACACATTTTGTTCTCTTGCGTAGCAGCGCATGCACTTTGTTGCTTTGTTCGGGAGGCTCTTGGACCGGAGTGGGAGGCCCATGACCTGACAGAGTTTTTGCAGGTTAGGGCCACTCAGGTTGGCCGTAAGCGCCGATTGTTCTGGCTCATCTTCGCGGCTATGATATGGACTCTTTGGACTACTCGCAACAAGATGGTGATCGAGCGGGTGTTCCCGCGACGTGCTTCTGACTCGTTCTTCAAATTTCTTGCCTTCTTGCAGCACTGGCATCCGCTCGCTAGGCCGAGGGATCGTGATCGTCTTCAGTTCTTTCTGGACACTCTAGTGTCTACCGCGCGTCGGCTTTCCGACCGCCCGCCTGCTTCGTAGCTTGCCCCTGGTGGCCTTTTTTGTTTCTTTTCCTTTCTTTTGGGCGTCTTTGTGCTGTGGCCCCAGCGTTTCTCTTTTATGACTATGGTTGGGATGTGGTTGTATGGACGTATTCTTTATCTATAAAGCGGCGCGAAAGCCTGTTTCGAGATACCGTCTGCTCCTATCCCTTGAGGAACTACGTGTTGGAGACTGCCCGACTTCCCGAATGTCTTCCGTTTTGATGCATTGGTTCCATGGGGCCTTAGTACGACGACTTCCCGGCTGTCTACTACAACAAGTTTTGTCCGGCTCCGACGAGGGAGGGGCAATAACGGTACATGCCTTCGGCTCGCTTCAGTGCTTGTAGTTGTCGCTAGGTGGTCTACGGATCTGGATGTAATTTTGATTATTTCTAGTGTTCGTCGTATTGCCATTATTGAAAATGAATAGATAAGTAAAAAAAGAATCATCTACATTAGCCTTTGGGTACTACTGATTAGATTAATAATAGTTTAAAAAAGATTAGATTAATAACATGGTGCTCCTCGGTTATGGTAAATTATAGCCAACAATTAAGATCCAACCCACCAAATCTTGAAACTGAACCCTAGTTGCTAAGTATTCAATTTTCAGACACCAACAGGTACCATTTTATTATCCTAACAAGTGAATTACTACTCACATACGTGGAGATGGTTTGCTACTTATCATAGCAGAACAATGACAAATATGAAGACATGAAGACCGGCACAAACAAGAGCCAAAGAGGGGCTTTGAGACGAAATTACAAGTTCACACTTTATGCTCTTCAATTATATTTGTACTCAGATGTAATTTTTATAGCCGTGCACTCTACAAGGCAGATATGTCTGCCATGGAATTTTCTAATATATGCAAAAGATATTCTACTTCTACTGAGTTCTGTAGATATTTGAGGATACTATGGAAAATGCCACATACAATATATAATACATCAAAGGGCATAAATTAGTTGGTGGATAATATTAGACTTAAATTTGTGAGAAAACGACTATAACTAAATATTTTCATAAACACCCAAGTAAGATAACACAATATTTTTGTGATAAAATACAATTCTAGTTTAGCATTGAAAATATATTTACAATGAAAATTATAATGCATGACGAATTCAGGAAACAAATGAGAAATTATAACTTGTTACTCATACACAATAAGTAGTTTTCATATAACATAATGAAACATATATTAATAAAAAATTACACATTTTTCTCTCAAAAAAACTTATACATTCAATGTAAGATGAATTTGTCCAAAGTAATAATGTTTAGCATAAATTTGTAGGGGTGGAAGTGGAAACCGTGTGTAGCGGCGACCGGCGGAGGCGGCGACATAAATTGTCGTCATAAATATTTCTAATGGCTAAACATCATTTGTGTGAAAAGCATTAAGCGGCATTGTGTAATTTTTTATCAATAAATCGTTATTATTCAATGACCCACCGTCTCATTTTTCTCAATCCAAGCCCACCCGACTAACAATACGTTTGTGTTCAGTCATTACAAAATTCTAAACACGCAAAACTTCAAATTGCTAACCCTTTACACACTCAGACTTCAAATTTCAAATATGTACCTATGCATTTGTGTTAAGTCATTACAAATTTGTAATTAAAAATGTATCACTCTTCCAGTGTCTCTCTTCCCGGCCTATACCTTAATTCCTCTTCATTCCATCATTTTAGCATTTTAAAAACTCTTTTACAGTAAGTTTTTGTGTTTGAATTTTTTGTTGGAAAACATAGTAGAAAACAAAAAAATTCACGCCTACGATCACCCAAGATCAATATGAAGATGCATAACAGGTCGGGATCATGATCGTTACTATCACCGAGTTGCAGCAGAAGAAGAACGTGTCGGTGTAGATCGTACTTAGAGTGCCTCGAACCATAGATGAACGATCCCTCGTACCAGCCACGAGCAGTCCCTCGAACAGAAGACCAAAAACATGGCCTCTCTACTTAGTTGCAAGTGTACAACCTTCACGATCCGGCAGCGCTTCGCCGTTCAGAGCTAATCATCATTGGAGAATTGGAGGGATGAGATTAGAACCACACCGAGCTTCTAATTATGAGGACAAGAAGATTATCCTAGCTCTAATTAGTCAATTAGGACCAACTAGAACTAGAGGAAGCTCGAAAACTTGTATATGCAAAAGGGCAAATCCTTAAGTATATATAGGTAGAGGGGAGAGGGAGGGCTGCCACCAAGGAGGGAAATCCTCACGAAGGGGGCCGAATAAGGGTTGGACTCCTCTCTCGTTCCTATTTGGCCCCCTTCCCTAGGGAAGAAGGGAGGCACTTTCTGACTTGGCCGACTGCGACTGGTGTTGGGATTCCAGAGCCAAAATTAAGAGTCAGGTTGCATTGGTAGCATGGGTAGCATCGGAGAGTCACTCGCTGTCAAGAGAGACCATGGCCAAAGTTTCAGCGAAGAAAGGTACTCTTAAGAACTGATGAAGCTCAGCACAACCCAGTCATGTTCAGTTAGCGGATGGTGCAGATGGTGAAGACCCAC